>NC_091250.1:77759943-78062973 GCF_042477335.2 Ovis canadensis
AGGCTGATTTAGCAAGTCCATTTAGGTTTCTGAGATATTTAGGAGTGGCAAGATTAGGGGATCTGTTTCCCTTCCCTCACCTTCCTTCAAGTTAAAATTGGCTTTGTGCAAAATAAAGGTACAAAAAAAAATACACAAGGTAAGAAAATGCATGGATCTCATCAGATACTTTGTATTGCCATCCACACCCCCTCATCCAGAGATGAAGTTTGTATTAAAATCTCTAGACCATTCATTTATTGTATTTGAAGATCAGTCTTCTGAGAACTATGAACACATTTTCAATAAATGGTAGCATCTGAAAGTTTTAAACACTCCTTTGAAACGACAGCAAATTGAGATTCTTCATTCCATAGGACTTAAGCCACATTTTTTTGTGAATAAGGGTCAAGCTGGGTCTTTTGAGGATTTTTTGCAAGGTACCTACTATGGTAAGTTGTGGGTTAATCAATACAACCTCTCACAGAGCTATCACAAGGATACAAGCTATCACAAATACAGTGGGATTCTTAATGGAAATGTACTGCATAAAATTTAATGATTCAAAGATTCCTGTTATTTTTCTTCATTTTACTGATTAAAAAAAATTAAAAAAGGTCAAATACAATGAATAATTCATTAAAAAAAACTTCCAGAAAAAAAAGGAAGCCATTTCCCCAAGAAAAATCTCCAGAAACAAAGAATTTGTTTGTCAGAGAAGCAAAGTGAGACTGAAGCTTTCATTTCTGGTGAGATTTTATAATCCTGTAGGGGATCCAGTTGTAGTTTGGGGCTGGGACCTACACAAATGTCACTGGCTCAGTTGAAATCAACCCAGATGGGTGGGTAATAACAGCCCCTGAAGCCATCTATTTAAGTGAGCACATCCTTAGGAATTTGTATTCCAACTTAAGAAAAGAACACAGCAACTATAACTCTCATTCCTTATGCAAAACAACATGGCTTTCAGACCCATTTCAAAGGTTGGGGTGCACTTCAGAGGTGGGAGGGCCCTTCAGGCAGGTCTCCATGAAGCTCTTGGGAAGCTGCTGGATTATGCGCTAGGGCACATAAATGCTACTGTTTCTCACGTATCTAGGGCTATGACCTGGCAACTGTCAGCTCAGCATTTGTGGTATAGACTGGAATGAGAGACAAACTCTACAAAAGCAAAAACCACTTTTCAATTATAAGGACTCAACAAGAATTAGTTATTAGTTTTCATCAGAGCTGGAATTCTGAAGTTCCTAGCAATAGACAATGACCTTTATCCTTAATATGATCAAAATACATTCATTCCAAACTAAAGGGGCTCTGAGAACACTAGGTAATTACTGTTAAAGTCAAATGTGCTACAAACACAAAGATGTTGAAAATCTATGTCCATATTTCATGTAAATTGAAGCATATTATATAAATTCTATCTGCACTCCAAATCTTGGCACCATCATATAAAGTTTCTCCTTTGCTGTATGCATTTGCTTGGCATCAATTTGCTGGGAAACAGATAAGAAATCGAAGCTGGCCAGTTAGGAACATCAGACTACAGAAACTTTACTTGCATAAACGGCCAAATCTATCATTAGTCTATAACCATATATTCATGGAAAGATCACTCTGTGAAAAATTTAGAACAATATATAATTACTTCAAAACTTACAGGAAGACTGGGGGATCTGTTCAGGGTATTCAATTGTCCTTTATATTTCAAATACTGTAATACTGGAACTACAAAATCCTGAAAGCACTGATAATCTCTCAGGCTGGCAGGGTGAGCTAGAGCATTTAGCTACATTTAGTTGGCCACTCCAAATGCCTACTAGAAAAGAAGGGAGGCAGAGGAGACCCCACCCTTCCTGCTAAGTTCTGCCTCATTTCTTTGCTCCCCTTCGTAACAAAACTCGTTTTCAAAAACTTGAAAAAGTTGTCTATTTTTTAACTCCTTCCATTATCTCAAACTAACTCTCATCAGGATCTACCAGTCCTAACAGAGCTCAAGAATTTTCACTTGCTGAATCCAGATGTAGGTTCTCAGACTCACTGTACTTGATTTCCCTGTCTTCAGGCACCCGTCTGCCTTGAGATGGGTTTCTTCACTCTCTTGGTTTCTATGCTACCTGTTTGATCACAGTCTGTTTTGCCAGTCCCTCCTCTCGGTCTTAATGCTGTCCTAAGACAGCCCTCCCCACGTTTCTAACTGTACCCGTTCATCCTCAGTGGTTTCTTCCAATCCCATGGCTTTAAATATCTATGCCAAATACTCTTAGATTTATCTCATGAATCTGGAACTCTATCCAAAATTTCAGGCATACGTGTTTTAACTGCCTCCTGATATCCCTGTTTGGACATTACAAACTTTTTAAGTCCACGACCAAACAGCTGATATTGCCCCTCAAAAAATGCCAGCTGATCCCCATTTCACTCAGTACAACACCCTTACAATGACATACAAAGCCTAGTATGACCTGGCCCACTATTACCTCTCAGTTCTTCTATTACCCTCTTACTCAGTCATTCCACTGCAACCACACTGCCATCGATGACATGCCATAATCAATCCAGGTACTTCCCCTCTTTCCAATGATGTAACCATACAGAGGATAATTTGTAGTTTCTATTCCTCCTATCTAGAATCATCTCCCTTCAGATATTCAAGTGCTGGCTTCCTTATGTCCTACTCACCTTTGCCCCAGTGTTACCTTTCCAGTGAAGCAATATTTACCTTCCTGCAGCCATATTAACTAAAAGTGATTCCCTCCCAAGAACTCCTTTGCCCTTCCCTTACTACAAGAAAGTTGTTTCTCAAGGTCAGGCAGACTTGTCTGCTTTTTCCATTGTGTCTCCTTAAAATCTGCAACTGACCTGGCCTCCTGGATACAGGGTGACTGGATGAGGGAAGAGGCAGGAAACAGGAGGGGAAAGAAAGAGACGGAGAAGGGCAGGAAGCAGGCATAACGGTGACTACAGATAAAATGGCCTAGAAAAGGGCATATGCAGTTACTCAGAGAAGACAAGAGCCTATCCAGCACACTGAACCCCTGTGGGTCGAGTCTGAACTCCTTGAGGCATTAGAGATTACAGGAAGGGACCCAGGTTATAGAGAATGACAGCCAAGTCTATAAGTATTCTGGCCAAAGAAGAAACCACTGAACAACATGCCAGAAGCCTGGCATATCCAGGAAAATATCCAACTCCTTGGCTGACAGGAACCCTGGGAAGCCTTCAGCTATATGAGGTGTACAGGGTTAAGAGCACTTTCACAAAAGAACTCTGGGTAGAAGTTATACAAAATGTTTAAGAAAGAGAGTTTGAGTTGTCAAACTTAGAGAATAAGAAAATATGTACCTAGGTCAGTAATACCCTACAACAGAGTGACTTGTGTGTTTTCATGAAGACCAATTTACATACCTGTGTCCATCAAGCCTGATGTTTCCAACAAAATCATAGAGATGTCTGTTTGGACTTTCACACTCAATTCTGCCAGAGAGTCTCATCAAACTGTCAATGTCTTTTATATCTGATGTTGCTGGTAAGCCCTGTTTAGAAATTTGTAAATTAGCATAGAGTATATTGAATAAGTTGTATATGGCAGGGAGCAGGGAATTCTGAATTTATCCACATCTTAAAATCTAGAGATCCCACTATTTTAGAACAATTATTCCCCCCTCTCTTTGTCAGATCAAAACTAGTGGATATCTTCCTCTCAACTTGCATGTAGGTTTTTTTTTGAACGTAGGTATTTAGGGGAACAGGGCAGATTTTGCAAAAATTCTAAAATATCTTAAAGATATTATAAACTAGTCTGCAAGGATATTTTGAATTAAAGTCTTCAAAGAACTGTTTGCTTCCAAAAATAAGATATTTAGCATTATGCAGTCTAAATCTGTCTGCTGAATCTCATGCAGGGAATGTAAAACAACGAGAATCTATGCTAAGAGAGTAGTTGTGTTTTCATTCTTTCAGTCCATGGAGAAGGAAAACTCATAAACAGTTTCTCCCTCTGTCCACCAAGCACTGGCGGGCACTGAGCAGCCTTCACTTCCCGTGGCAGGTCGAGTTCAGGTGCTGTGATGAGCCTCTGCCTCGACCACAACCCAGCGTTCCCACGTCATTTTCACCATTTGTCCAGAACCCAAGAGGATACTTTCTTTAATGTCCCTTTTAAAACTTTAAAAACCTTATAGTGACTTTCTATTAGGAAAGGTATGAGAAATAAATACAGAAATCCAACCAATTCTCTGAGATTAGGGAGCCTTTAGGAATCTTTTACATACGGCAAAACCAAATATGGGCCAGATAAAGGGGAAAAATAAACAAGCTAACACATGTAAAAGCACTTAGAACTACTAATATTATCATCAGAGTATTGGTTTTTACATAAAATATTACAAAATCGTTCCTATCTGATGAATCATATTCAATTAGGCAAGTAAAACTGAATTTTCCATAATACTTAACTCTTCCAGTTTATAAAACCACTTCATTGTGGCTCAATGAGAAAAGACTTGCAAGTGAACAGAACTGCCTCAACTCGAGACAATAATATTAAGAAATAAAGCTACAGGGGTTCAGAACAAAACTCAAAAATGTTTCACTTTTGCATGAATTATTTTGAGCTAAAGGTGGTGGAGATCCTGAGGGTTCAAGAGGAACTACTGTCCCTCCCTTAACTATCCAGAAGAACTTAAATTATGGGTTTTTCCCAGAGAAGAGTTATTGCCAGAGATAAACTTTACTTAAAGTGGGCCCATCCATCTGGCAGGACACACATCTAATTACCAAACATCTGCTCTTCTTATCATCCTGTAAATGACCCTCAGGGCTGAGCCTCTCATGTATGTGGGATTCCATTATGTATGAAATTAAATTTGATTTTTCTCCTGTTAATATGTCTCATGTCAATTTCATTCTTCGACCAGCCAGAAGAACCTAGAAGAGTAAAGTTTTCTTCCTCTCCAAAAAAGTTCTCAATTCCATGTAAGAGAACAGTAATAATTCCATAAACCTATATTTGATCTTACCTGTCTAATTTTCAGGTTTGTTTCACCATCTAAGTTGGATGTTTCAATGTAGCACATGGCCTGGGGCTCACTGTTTTTTTTTTTTTTTTTTTTTAAATGGAAAAGCACAAAGAGTTAGTTGGGGAAGGAAACCATAATAATAACTTATTTAAAATGCTTAGACTCACTGAAGCCTTTCATTCTAAACAAAGGTTTAGTTACCTAGTTTCCTGATGTCTTTCATTCTAACCACAAAATGCTGCAAGGCAGAACCCATGCATGACAACCCATGGATCAGATGTTCAGCCAGAGGACCCCAAAGCAATATCCTGACAACAATCAGTACTGACCTTCAAGATCATATAAACAATTAGATTTGTCGCACTATACTTAAATCTTTCCTCATATAGACACAACACAGACTGTATCTGAAATGTAAAGCAGCTTTGTGTCATATCTTTAGCTCAAAAATACCAAGTGAGATTTCATGCTCATAGCCCACATGTAAATTAAGAGATGGATTAGAAAATTCCAGATTGTTGCTTCTATAAACTTGCATTTGCAATTTTGGATTGTATTATACTGCATCTTTAGAAAAGATGAATAGGCTTATGTGGACCATATCTTCAAATTTTAAGGCTACTTTAAAAAACTGCATGAACATATTTTACAATGAAAGTGGATATACATTTTCTTTCCCTTATTTTTTCTGTTCTATTTCTTAGAGTTGCTTCAGAGATTAGTGAGGCGGCAAAAAATCAGCCAACCTGGCCATGACCTGAACCTAGAAGGTTCACGCTACGGGTCCCCACATAGTCTAGCGTGCAGCGGCTGGTGTTAGGGGCCCCTGTTCTCTAGCGTTGTCACAGGTACACTCCCCTGAACGTCCTGTCATCTGTCCCTTCATGTGCTAATCTTACTTGCTCAGCAACTACAGCAGGTGAGTCTGCAGCCCCATTGTATAGTCTGATCCTCAACTATAAGGAAAAGCATTTTGAAGTTAAATCAATCTTAACAGCACTTGCTTATATGAAAAGCCAATCAGTTACCATCATATAGTAACTATGAATGTAATTTCTGATAAGTATGTATACTCACAGAAATTTCTAAGTCACAAACACCTGGAATTTTCTAATCAACTTCCAATTTGTACATGTGTAAAGCAGAAGATTCTGAGTTTCAGACATGAGCACACTGCTTAGTTTTACAGCTTGAAGACTTGTGAAAAGTACTGAAATTCGTGGTCATTAATCAAATATTTTACAGATTCATTTTAAAGTAAACTCACAAGTCCTTTAATTTCTCTACGGGCTTTTTTTTTCTTCTTCCATAAAGCTGATACTTTTTTTCCCAACTGGATAATTTTTTCAATATCTGTATTTTAACTTTATCAATTAAGGTTTTATTTTTTATTACTGTCACAATAGTAATTTAGTTCTATCACTTGCTCCCAATTTGTAATTTACTTATGTATACATTCAAAATAAAAATGGTTTATAAAATTTTATAAAATGTATCTTCTGATAATATAGAAGGATGACAAATGCTAAATAACCATTGCCAATTCCATATTTTAACAGTGAAAAGCATTAAATTTCTATTGATCAATATAGCCAAGGCCATTCTCACATCAAATGAGAATAATGGTCTATCTTTTTTTTCCTCCCATGAAACCACTTTTCTAGAACCTTAAATGGCAAGCAAGTTAGAAAGTTAAATGGCTGGTTTCTCTGTGAATGGGGTAAATAAAATGTATATTCAAATTCAGAACATTCTTAATCTCTTAAAACTACTGTTTTTGCAGGAGTTCTTGACAATGTTATGAAAAGGCAGCAAGAAGTCTCAGATAAGGAATCATGCTAGATAATTATTATTTCAGCAAATTATGATGACACTCAAAACACAGACTACCGAAAGGCAAAGCAGGCTTTTAGATTAGTAAGTGGAAAGATGAAACAAGATGCTTATCACAATACAGACACTAGTAGACAGCTGAAGTTGATCAGAGTAACGTGCACTTTGTCACGAGTTACAAGTGGGATAAATACTGATCCCAAAGCATGCAGTATCAACTGTACAACATCCAGCTTTGTGCAGGGGGTCCTCTGTAAGCCCTCTAAGCCCAAATTATAGCCACAACTGCTATGGGATTCTAATGAACTTGTAGAAAATCTCAAATATATGACAAATGTTTAAAATTATAAAAATTTCTCAATAACAGTTTTTCATGTAAATCTTAACATTGTTCAGAACAGTATCCTGGAGAGGTACTAAATGAAGCCTTAGTATTTGGGCCAGTTGTTAAAATGAATATATAGTAATGATGCATAGGAGATTAAAATCTACCTTTGGTGGCATGCCTCATGGACTCCGACTCCTGTTGATAACAACAGGAGCTGAATTTGCCCACTGGAGGGATGAACATCATTCAACAATGTATTCATAAAAGGACTTTGAAACATCTGTGAAATATCCATCACCAAGAAGTATAAAATGTTTGTGTTTTCAAGGAAGAGATACAAAGCTCAACCATCTTTGGGTGCAAGCTGCTTTCTGGTGAAGGGTGAGGATCCACGTACACACATCCTGTACAACTCAGTGGTTCTAACCTTGAGGACAGGCTGATGAGATCTGCTGGGAGATGCTCCCCATTGGTCACTTTCACTATCTCCCCTACTGCCACCTACAGGTCCCAGTTTAAAATAATTAAAACAAAAAAATGAATAACAGAGGGGGGGGGAAAAAAAAACAAACAAATGGACAAAAGAGACAGAAAGTTTGAAATTATTATAGAAAATAATACATGTTAATAAAAATGTCTAATGCCAATTTTTTCAAAACTTATTTTGATCAGGTCGAAGGGCACAAGAAAATGGAATATTTCAGAATCACTTATGTGCTTGTATGCCCAATTTTCAATTTTTAATACAGAAACTTTTGACTTCTAAAATTTTACTCATAAGCATATCTGAGCAAACTAAATAAAAACATGTTTTTATATAGAGAGCTACTTTATCTAATAGATTTTCCTTTCTTCAATTCCTCACTCTCTTGCCATCTATTGTATATCCACTCTTATCCAAGAAGAAAAGAAATAATGGTGAAAACTACTTTTAGGCTTTTGAAAAACAAAGTATACTGTACTATCTCTCCCCCTACACACATACTAAAAAAAATCTTCATTAAAATGTTCCGATTCCAAAACATTTTAAAGGTTAACTGCATAAACAGCTTAATATATTTAATGTAAACCTACAAAGGCATGGATCTGGGAAGTTATAATTGTAGACTTTTGAATTATTTACTAATAAAGTTTTGGTAATGAACAGTTTGGGAGAACAAGTCTTCGAATCTAGGAGAAATTTTTCAGAGAAGGTATGAAATTGATATGGCAAGAATCTGTCAGAATTTGGATTAATAGCTTGGTTTACTTTAATGTATTTTATACTTTGTGAACCCATGTATGTGTTTTTGTTATATGCTAAAATTTCAGTTTCTTCATTTCAAAATGAAAATCAGTGAAACACAGTAACTTTCAACCATGTTTATACTTTAATTTCAAATTGCCTCTAAGAAGATGTACTAATAATATCAGTATTAAATTAAAAATTTAGAAATTAGAATATTACAACCTCTTGTTTTGCTTTTTGCTAAATGGTGCTCACTTGCTGATGAAAACCAGTATGTCCTTATTTTGACAGGGGACAGGGTAGTGTAGTGAGATGCTAGATTAGGAGTTAGGTATTCCAACCCTGACCCAGTCAGTGGATGAAGCGAAATGACTGAAAACAAGACAAAGTCAAAATTCATCTTTCTGTTAATGGTGGCCAAAGCTACCTACTTATTGAGGCTAATGTAGGTTCACAAGAGCCAAGTAATGCAAAAACAGTTTGAGGAAAAAAAATTTAAAAAGCGATAAACCCCCCTAGAAAGGTGGTATTTTGTTACTAGGTAAAAATATTTAATAGCACAAGCTTTATACTTTACTTTGATTCCATTCAATAACAAACAGCAGTGAATCAGATAATCTTTTTAGAAGTAATCATCTGAAGGAAGTTAATCATAGTAGATGTATATTAAGATACAGAAACCATTTTGATCTACCAATATTGATAGCCACCAATAAATGCTTTTAGTGCTGAGGAAAGAAACCCGGTAAAAATGTCCTCAAGTTAAAGAAACACAAGCATATAGCTTATTAGGAGTTTGGATTGGATAGAGACAGATGAAAAATATTTTAAAAACTTTCAACTTTCAACTTAGAATTAAATATAAACTCGAGGTGGCACAGTCAATTATCTTCATATTTCTGAGCATATAAAAATGAAAATTGTACTTAATGTTTCAGCACATGATGGTTTCTATGATGCTATGTCTCTATAATAAGTTTAATCAGGAAAATATCAGAAGTTTCCTAAAGTGCTGGAATGCTTCACTATCCTTTTGAACTTTGTTGTATGACACTCAGATGGTCCATCATTCATTACATCTATCAAACTTTTACTTAGTACCACCAAGTGTGCATCATTCTGCTGGTTAGCCATTCTTAAAAGACTATCAGCTTAAACTGAAAGTGGAATCTGGGAATATTAAGAGTCTGATCATTTAATCCATCTTCCTCACTTTGAAAGATGTGAAGTCAAGGTTTGAGACAGTAAGTTTCTGGTTCAAAATCGCCACGCCAAGATAAGAACCCTGGGATTTGTTTTCTAAGCAAAGCTCGCTAGGACTGACAATGACAGTATGTGTACTGTTGACTCATTCTCCAGGGACTGTTACCAGCCTCCTTCAGTTTTAGAAACTTGCCCTGATAAAGCTAGAAGCAAAGGGAACTAAAAGCATACAGGGTGATTTTAAAAGCTATTAATTTTAATCTTTCTGGAAAAAAAAAACACACCAATAGGTATGTGGCACCAAAAGCTCCCAGATATAAAATACAAAAAAAAAAAAAAATTACTATAGTTACTTCAACTACCTGTAGACTTACTTCTATAAATATCTTGAAAACTCTTATTGCTCAATTAAGTTTTCCTAATTTGTCATAAATTCAATCAGTTTAAATAATGACCTGATTAAACAGATTTTGAAAAAAGGACACTGTCCGTATTTATATGTGGATTTTACAAATAAAACTGTCCAAGGAAATGATGATAAACAACCTCTAAAATAGTAAAAACATTTTTCTTAATTTATATTAGGACTAGCTTTACAGTTTTTAAGCCTAAAGCCGTTTGAAAGTCACATTCTTTAAAGGGTAACAGTGCCATATGACCAATTTATGACTATCTTAAATACGAGTAAAACAAAAATTATCTAAACTCAGTAAGAAAGAACTTAAAAGAAAGAAAAAAGTGCCTTAATTTTTGTTGGAAGAGTATAATATTTCAAAAGACATGATGACAAAAAAGAAATCATTTATCCATTTTCTTGTACCAATGCACCATAAAGATCAAGAAACTTTGGAGGGATACATGGATGCATCATAAAGGAATTTATCATGAGCAAAGATTGCAAGATAAATCAACAGTACCCAATCCATGTATTATATAAAATAAGTGATAGGGAATCTTACAAGAGTTAGTAGTCTATACAAACAGATCTGAACACATTCAGAGGGAGAGTAGACTCTTAACTGTAATTATAATTTCTGAATTTTAAAGCATAGCACCTATCACTTATTCTATATGGCAAACATGAAAGAGTCTTTTACGTCCAATCAATCTTTTTAATGTTTAGCTCAAAATCATTAGAGAGGCTTAAAATTCTTCGTTTATTCCTTATTTCCTTGGAGAAATCACAAGGTCAATGCAGGGTAGAGAAACCATCCTCTACACTGTTTGAGCATCAGTAGGTATCTCTACCTTGATGAGAGAAGTACAGTGTCAGCAGGTATATACTCTTTGCCTTTTATTATAACTATATCTCCAACATTTACCTGAAAGAAAACTGGGAATTGGTTAATTATCTGCATTGAAAATAGTTACAAATACACAACCCATTTGTATTTAAGAAGAGAATACAGTAAAAAAATGCTTATTGGCAAATAAGAACCACTTATCTTCACAAAATGGCATAAAATTATCTAGAAGTGAGGCCAAGGATGGCACAATCCTTTAAATAGGAAAAACAAATACGGAATCTGTATTGTACCACCTAAGTAACATAGCTTAATAAAAATAAATTTCATCCACTCTGGTCACTTAATTGACATCTCATCTTCTCATGATTCTCTCCCTATGACATAAAAATAAAAAGGAGGAATTTTCCAAATGAAATCATTACCCTGTTTAAGGGAATCTCAATATAACTGGAAAAACTATGTATGTATATATCACTACTCCTCAGCTGATCTTAGTTAAAACGCACAATTTAGAGAGGGAAAAAAAGAGTTTTAGGTTTTCAGTTATTTCCCAGGATCATACAGGAAGAGCTTAGACTCAAACCCACACTGAGCTGTCTGCAAAGTCTGATTTTGCATAAGCAAATATAATGAAATGATCACTGCATTTTAAATTAAAAAAGAAAAACCATTTTAAGTCTCTTTCTTATTTTACTACCTGTTAGCATTAGTGTGAGCACCATCTGAAGACAAGTTAAAGATTTACTGTGTCCAGAAACTTAGAAGTAATTTAAAGGCTAGGTTTGTCACAGAGCTTTTGGCAAACAGAGTAACTCCAACTAAGTAGCAACTTGGTGTGCTGGCCAAGTTGAGCAAATTACACTGATAGCCATGAAATTAGACCTCACTCTTAGCAGCCAAGAAAACCTAAAAGTTTTACTATTTAATCAAGAGAAGAAAAGCCCTTTTTCTTGCTGGGGGTGGTGTTAAAGCCTTTTTGTTTTCTCCCCTCTCTACTTTTCCTTGAATCCCAAAATAATACTTTTCTGCGCAGGCCGGGGGGAGGTGGTGGTGGGAAGGAGAAACTGATGTCCTCAGTGGGAATCACAATAAGAGACAGCCCACTGTGGTCTAGTATATACCGCTGGGGAGACAAGTTAGGGAAGGCTGGAGGAGACCTTCTCATCTATGGTAGGTATGCTGGTTATCCAGGTAGGGGAACTCTGAATACCTTGATTCCAAAGAGATTTGTTTCAAATGAAATCTGGACTATCTGAGATTGACAAACTGTCAGGGACCTTGGAATCAAGCATCCCCTTCCTTAAAAAAATGGGGAAACTGGGAAAATAAAAAATAGCATGCATAGGTATATACTGGCCCTTAAAGTAATGTGTTGTGACAGTACTCTGATAGCACTCACTAAAAGCAAGATAAACAGAACAAAGATCTCTGCGGCCAGAGCACCAGGAGAGAATTCTACACAGGTAACCATTTAACTGCTGCTTAATTATCTCCTGTGTGTTAACATTTGCTCTTCAATCACACTATATTCTTCATAAAGTCAGAATTACATTTGCCTATACTACAGTGTTAGGAATTTTTGTAAGTCTGTTAGACACTACCAAATTGCACTATTTTCCAAAATCTTCATTCATCGTAAGACCAATGAAAGGCTTATAGTTAGTAAACTGAAAACTAAAAGAAAGTATCAGCATCTTACATGGTCTAACCCCATGTAAGCATCTTACCCCAAAGGTTTAGGAAGGGCTCAGTGAATGCTAAGGTCGTTTTCACTGCACTGTGAAGGGACTTCCTTCCTTCTGATGTCTAGGTTTTAGCTCACTTTCTCAAACACCTCTTTCCTAATGTGCCATTCATTTCTGTTTTCCATCTGGTATGTGCATAGGAATAGACAGAACAGAAAGTCAAGATGCCAAAAATTCTTTGATCACATTGTTCTAGTGAAAGTTATCATGACAAAACAGTTTTAGTCCCCAGAATACTTAAGTTTAAAAAAATACTTAGGGCTTCTGGCCACTACCTTGAGCCTTCTCATGTGATTAACATTAGAGATTATAATTGAGGATTATGAAAAAGGTTATCAGACTATAATAGACTAACTGAAGATCTGATATGTTCAATTGCAGGCTCCAGCATATTTATATTTTTACTAAGGAATTTCTGAAGATATGAATTCTTAATCCAAAGAACTAGATTTCATGGTGGAAACTTCAAGCGTTAAAGCAGCTGTAGAGAGTGATTTTGCAGGGGCATATGGCCCACTACTTCATGCTTTTCTTTAAAGTCTGAAAAATATGTTGATTCTAAGATTCTTCACTTAATTTTTCTGCCTGCTACTATTTCAAAAACATGTGAACAGTCTCAACTGCATCTTAACCTTAAGAACTGATCTCTATGGTTGAGAGTAAAGAAGACAGCTGTTGACTTTCAAGAGTGGGGACGCAACACCTTTTTCAGGGCTTTGTGACTGTAATATTTTCTTAGAAAACCAGATACTGGCAATTTAACCTTGTGCAACAAAGAAAAGGTTTCCAAACAAAAACTGGAGGGATAAACTGCGAGTGTTTAAGAGCTGAAATCTGCCCATCTATGAATGACAGGGTGGACACTGTGCAAATTTGTAGGTCCTCTGAGAAACATTAAAAAGCAACCGCAGCAGCCACACACTCAGAAAGGCCAAGAAAGAAAGAACCCTGAACTTAAAGCCCATTTGCACTAAAGTTTATCATATTACGCTGGCAAATGGATCAGACTCTTGGTTTTGCTTTATTGATTTTATTTTCAATTGCACAAAATATCACATAAGCTAAAGAAAAGACTTGCCTTCCAATCTGGCTAACACAACAGCCAGCCTGTTTTCACACCAGTTCACTTAGTGTTCAATAAATCATTTCTACATCACCAGCATCTTGGTGTACACCATCCCATTCCTTTCGCCTCTGATTATTCTATGACACAGTGACTCTATTGTAAGCCTACCGCTTAGCAGATATATTCAATAAGTATTTGCTGAGTGATGCTATAAAATTTTTGTGTGTTGACACAATATTTGAAATTACAGCTTTTACTTGTCACAAAATATACCAGAGTATAGAATGTCATAATTTATTTATAAAATGCTTTCACTATTTTTGGATATCCATATATTGTTAACTTTTTGCTATTATAAATAATGTTAAATGATAACATTTTCTTGGGATAAATTCCCAGAAATCTTTTTTTCCCCTTTTTTGTGGTTGTCAATATGAAGACCTAAATTGCTAAATCTACAATATTATGTGAATAAAAGACTTCATAAAAATTCTGAAATATAAAAATTTCTCCTTGATAGCAAATGAGACCTCAATATTGTTTAAATTTGCAACTTGTATTATTAGGTTGAATATTATACTGAGTCTGGTTGCTTATTATATATTTCTTGTTAGTTTTTGCCAACTTTTATTTCCTATCTAGATAACAACACTTTCAATCTTTTGTTATATTTGGTGCAAATATTTCCATAATTTCTCAGTTTATTTGTGTGTTGCATACTAGATTCAAATTTTATGTAATCAAATTCCATAAATCCTTCAGATGATGATCTTGTTCTTCTCCATATATTAAGATTTTTCATTCTATTTCTATGTTTTGCAAAAACAATATTTTAAGATTTTCTTCTAGTCAGTAGAAATTTATTTTAGCCTAGGCTATGACTTGGACATAAATTGTACTATTCTTGAAACTGCTAATCCGTGGTCCCGACATGATTTATTAAATAATCCTTTTATAGGTGATTTTCCCCCTTTTTTATTAAACAGGCTTTAGTTCAAGGCATTCTTTTTGTTTGGTTTTATGCTATTCATCAAAGTATATATGTGCAACAGATCCACACTATTTTAATAACTTTACTTTTTATTTATATTTAATCCTCACACACTGTTAATTTTCCAAAATAGTCTCCTATTTTCTCAACTGTTTGTTTTTGAAGTTACAATGAATAATTTAGTAAACTCTTGAGGAAAAAGGAATGATAATTTCCCTGAGGTTATGATATATCATTACTTTTGAAGAAGTGGGGCTTTGTTTTTCTAGGAATATGACACATTTGCCTATTTATGTGAAACTTTAACATTTAAAGTTTCAAGGTTTTCTTTACAGCGGTCATATATATATTTCAAGCTTATTTGTAAGCATCCCACATACCACTAGGAATGAGACCTCTTTTTTCATTGTATTTTTCTAAATTGTTATTGCTGAAAAAAGTCATGTCAATTTCTCAATATTTATCTTGAATTCATCACTGAGCTAACTTTCATTAACTCTAGTTAACTAAGTGTCTACTTCCAGTTATTAAGTAATATCAGTTCATTTTGGCTGGATGACTTTTTGCAACATGTTAAATTCTATCCCTCTGTTTCTCAAAGTGGGATATCCAGGGAAGGTGTGGCTCTGAACTCCAAGACAACTGAGAATGCTATTAATCATGGGCTGGTAAGTTAATTTTCTTTCTGTGAAAAATTGGAAAAGATAAAATAATCCACTCAGTCTTGGAATAATGACTGCCCAATAGGAGAATCAAACATTAAAATGAATTAAAATTAACTTTAGGGTGAGGTAGTGGATGGTTATCTCCTGACTTTACAACCAGTTTATTTTCTAAGCAAGCACTTGAGGTAAGAAGAAATTGTTATCAATTTCTTTGGATATGCATTTATGTTAATTACCCTGACAATCCTGGTAAATGAAATATATTTATAATAAAAATCAATGTATTGTACTTGACTACATTCTACTTGGCTTCTCCCTAGCGTTTAAATCCATAAGTACTATACAAGAGCATAAAGGAAACTTCTTTTGAAACAGTAAATTGAGCTTTTTCGTTTTTTCTATCTTGTGCCTCTGAAAAAGAGGTAACTGATACAGAAATAAGGAAAAAACAAAGTATTTTCCTCCTTGTTACTTTCATGTCAAAAGCCAAAGACAGGGAGACTTTTCAAATAGTCAGAAAAGGAGATGTCAATCTTTATTCCGGCCACTGATTTACAATCAAAATGCAATTAGTTCAGAGGGATTCCTGTTACCTGGGAGGATGCAAGGTGACTGTGAATGTCACAGGGCAGAATCAAGGGCATGGCCTTTAACTGGGAAATGCTGGAGTGCAAATAAACTGAGTGTGGTTACACATCTGTTGTCCTAGCAATATCAGAAAACAAGTTCCCTGGGTGGAGTGGCCTTGCTCCAAAAAGTTTCTTACAAAGTTAGGAAGGTTATTCACTTGTGGATGACTGGAGGTTAAATGGTCTTTCAGAACTAAAGGAGAACTAACAATCATAGCTTACCTTTTGAAACTGGGGTCTGAAAAGCATATGAACATTTGGATAACACTTGCTAAATTGTGACTCAACTCATTAACTGTCGTGTTAGAGGTCCTATGAGCAAATTAACTTCTTGATGTTATGGAACTGATTTTTAGCTAGTTAGAAGATGATATTTAGTTAGTAAGACTTAGAGAAAAAAATGAATTAGCAATGTGTAAATGTGATTAGCCACAATAAATGAATTTGAAGTAAGATATACAAATGTGAACTATCAGAATCTAATTTTTGTTTTACTTGGACAGTAGATGATTAAAGCAAAAAAATTACAACACAAAACAGTTCATGGTTAAATGAAATCTATGAAAACAGTACTCAAAATATACTATGAAGGAAACAAAAAAGTTCTAAATATAACTTTAAGATAACAGTCTTTCTAATATATTGCAGAATTATTAAATGGAAATGACTAACTGAAGAAGATTCCATGTATGTATACATTACTTACTAAACAGCTTTCACATCACTGGAATCCTTGACATTTGGTTATACCATACACAAAAATTACATCTATTAGAGTACACCTCTATGCATGTCTCCTCCTGTAACAAAATAAAAACCAATGCATACCTTTTCCCAGTGCACAATTTCCCAAGCACCATTTCTCAAAACTGGAAAGAGAAAAGGTGATAGTTTTAAGAACATTTTTATTACTCATCAAAAGCCTACCTCTGATGAAATGATCATTTTTAAATGAATAGCTTCAAATAAATGAACTGGTAACAATTTTTTACAGGTTTAAAAACTAATTGTGACAGCAAAGATACATAAAATTATACAAAGAAACAATCAATGTACCTTTTATATCTCACAGTAAAATATTACTAACAAGGTAATCTTTCACCAAGGGCTTTCTTTAGCACACAGAAGAATTACAGGGCTTGGCTGGAGGAGAAAGCCACAGAAATGCTTGAAAAAGGGAGTGACAAGCTTAAAACATTTCAGAAGCCAGAATAGTAGCAATGCTAAAAAAAAAAAATGATTTACAAGCAGAGAGGAATGGATTTCAAACTAGGTAGTAAAAATTTAATACATACACCAGTAGATTAAAAAAAATCTGTACTTTCAGCTTTAAAATAATGGAAAATAGCAGATATTTGTATATTTGGTTTACTGAGAAGAAACAAAAGAGGGCTAAAATTAAATTATGATTGAGGGATTGAAATTTCTCAGAGTTTTACTACGGGTTTGCAACAGTCAATTTACTCGGTTTACTTTTCTTTTATTCCTACAATGCATCTGTGGCATAATACTGAATATACCCATAGATACTAACAGATAAAACAGAAGAGAATAAAGTGAAGCAGATAGCACAGCATGGAGTTAAGAAAAAGAGTAAGTCAAGGTCAGTCAACAAATTATCCTTACAGTAAATTCCATGAGGGCAAAGCTAACATTTGCTTTGTTTAATACAATATTCTCTGGAAGCAGTACAGTCCTAGTGCTAAGTAGCTGCTGGGTAAATATTTGCAAGATGAATAACTTAAAGGCATGAAAACATTAGATTCAGTTTCTTTTGATGTTAGAAGCGATGAAGGCTGAACCTTCTTAAGTAAATCACAATGATAATCTCTAAAATGTGCAATAGCAAACCTAACATTAATTACATACTCACAGGTCTGAAAACCAGTGCTATAATATAAAATATTCTAATCTAAATATAATCTTTTAGTATTTCAAAATTTCCTGAACTCAGGGACTATGTCTTATTCATTTCTTTACTTCTAGCACTTTGCAGCATTCCTGGCACGTAAGACACTCCAGTGTGAAACAGATGAGTAAGTGCAAGGAGGAGTATCTTACAGTGAATTTTGGTGAATCAACTTCATTAATTTAAATAATTCCAAGATGAAGAGCTAACACTAAAGAATTTCCAGTAACTATATGAATAAGTTTCAGTGTTTACAGTTGGGAGTGAAGGATCTGAGCCCCAGCATCTAAAACTGATCCCTATGCCCTAAAACACAAGACTCTAAGGCCTGCAGAGTTCACCCACACTGGTGGCGCTAGTGGTAAAGAACCCTTCTGCCAATGGAGAGACATAAGGGACACAGATTTGATCCCTGGGTCAGGTAGATGCCCTGGAGGCAGGAATGGAAACCCACTCCAGTATTCTTGCCTGGAGAATCCCACGGACAGAAAAGACTGGCGGGCTATAGTTCACAGGGTTGCAAAGAGTTGGACACGACTCAAGTGACTTAGTACAATTCCACCAGTAAAACTGCCCCTAGGGTACAAGGGGTTCAGAGCACAATGCTTAAGAGTAAAAAAGTCCTGGGTTTAGATGCCATCTCCATCAGTGTCAAGCAATATCTTTCTCAAAATCAGTTGTTACAAAGAATAAACAAATGAGAGCATTTTGCCCTTAATCACAGTGGCAATATTACAATATTAAGTACTCAACAAGGAGTGCTGGGAAAGTGCTGTTCAAATGTATATAACTGAATGATGGGGCTAAAATCTGCATAGATTTAAATTAGAAAAAAAACCCTGTTCAATAGTACTATTGTCATTTATTTTCTTCTAACCCTATCTCATATAAGTAAACATTCTCCCACTGCAATACCCCACTGTTTAAAAACCAGCATCCAGTATTTTTAAAATTAAGAGGTTTGACATGAAAATGAAGACCTCAGGCTCATCTAGAAGCCTGGTCAGTCCCTGCACTGTGACCTGTGGCTGGGACAGCAGGGGTCACCACTTCCGATGAGGCTCACCACTCTATCACCATGCTTGTGGTGTCCCACTGCTGGACATACAGCGTACTTCCCTTATTTAGGAGACCTGCCTGGCTCACACACATGAGGTTTTTCTATCCTTCACTGAGGTAAAACTTACAACCAGCTATACAGACCTTACGTGTTCTGTTCAATGAGTTTTAAAAAACTGTAAACATCTATGAACCCACTACTTACAACGAGACATAGAACTCCAGAAAGACTCCTTGTATGTCTTTACCATCCACCCATCCTCCCATCCCCAGGGGCAAATATTAATTATTCACCATAAGCTAGTTTTGCATGTCACATGCAAAGAATTACACAATATTTTTGTATTGAAGTTTCAAACAATGTATCTGAGATTCTGTTAAAAAAAGTTTATTTCCACCATTAAATTGACATGGTACTATGGGGGACTGATTTTTGGATTCTGTATTTATGCCACTGATCAATTTACACATTTTTCATACCAATATTTACCATGCCTTGATCACTCTAACTCTATAGTAAGTCCTGAATTTAGGTAGTCTTCCCACATTGTTCTTTTCCAATATTGTTTGGCTATTTTGAGTTCTTTGCATTTCCATGTAAATTTTAAAACTGAATTGTCAATTCTGAAAAAAACAAAAACTCTAAACCCACTTAAGACTTTGATTTAGGGCTCAAGCGTTTCAATTCATGGGAAGCCCGGACAAGCTATACCTTTCTATTAATTTATGTCTTCATAAATTTTCTCCAATATGTTTTTGTAGTTTACAGTGCATGGATCTTTTATTAGATTTACTTCTTGATATTGGATTACTTTTTTCCTTATACTGTAACTTGTCTTTTTTTTACTACATTTTCCAATTAGTCATTGGTGGTATACAGAAATGCATTAAACTTTCATACAATGACCCTGTCACCATTAATTTTGTTAAATTCACTTATTAGTTCTGGTAGGATTTTTTTCTGTTTGTTTCATAGCAATACTTTCTAAGAAAATTAATTTCAGTTTGTTAACAATGCTGTATTATTTTTGGCAGTTTTATTATCCTCATATGCCTCATTGTTCATCTTATTTTTAAACTTCTGCTCTTATGCAAAAAAAAAAAAAAAAAAGAATTTCTTCCCCTAGACTCCAAGATCTGGGACTCAAGAATATTCTCTTTCCGTTCATTGCTGTATTCCCAGTGTTTCCATACAGCAACACAAAGGTGCTCAGTCAATACTCACTGGATGGAAAGTGGATGCACTGATGTTCTTACATGTTTGGGGCCACATAAAGCCATAGTCGTAGATTTACTAAAGATACAACCCTGCTCCCTAGCAGATTTCCTGTTAAAAATATACACACAATGTTTAAAAAACAGCTGCAAAGGAAAACACTTTGGCATCTCCTCAGAGCTATCATGAGATACAGAAATTTCATACCTAAGTGTATATCCAAGAGAACTGAAAACATATTCATACAAGAACTTGTGCACAACTGTTTACCATATCATTGTTCATAATTAGAAAGTGGAAACAACTGAAAGCCCATACACCAATGAATGGTTAAACAAGAGGGGTATTATAGTTTCTGATCTTACATTTAGATCTTTAATCCACTTTGAGTTTTATTTTTGTGTACGGTGTTAGAAAGTGATCTAGTTTCATTCTTTTACAAGTGGTTGACCAGTTTTCCCAGCACCACTTGTTAAAGAGATTGTCTTTACTCCATTGTATATTCTTGCCTCCTTTGTCAAAGATAAGGTGTCCATATGTGTGTGGATTTATCTCTGGGCTTTCTATTTTGTTCCATTGATCTATATGTCTGTCTTTGTGCCAGTACCATACTGTCTTGATGACTGTGGCTTTGTAGTAGAGCCTGAAGTCAGGCAAGTTGATTCCTCCTGTTCCATTCTTCTTTCTCAAGATTGCTTTGGCTATTCGAGGCTTTTTGTATTTCCATACAAATCTTGAAATTATTTGTTCTAGTTCTGTGAAAAATGTGGCTGTTAGCTTGACAGGGATTGCACTGAATTTGTAAATTGCTTTGGGTAGTATACTCATTTTCACTATATTAATTCTTCCGATCCATGAACATGGTATATTTCTCCATCTATTAGTGTCCTCTTTGATTTCTTTCATCAGTGTTTTATAGTTTTCTATATATAGGTCTTTAGTTTCTTTAGGTAGATATATTCCTAAGTATTTTATTCTTTTCGTTGCAATGGTAAATGGAATTGTTTCCTTAATTTCTTTTTCTACTTTCTCATTATTCATGTATAGGAATGCAAGGGATTTCTGTGTGTTGATTTTATATCCTGCAACTTTACTATATTCATTGATTAGCTCTAGTAATTTTCTGGTGGAGTCTTTAGGGTTTTCCATGTAGAGGATCATGTCATCTGCAAACAGTGATAGTTTTACTTCTTCCCTTCCAATTTGGATTCCTTTTATTTCTTTTTCTGTTCTGATTGCTGTGGCCAAAACTTCCAGAACTATGTTGAATAGTAGCGGTGAAAGTGGACACCCTTGTCTTGTTCCTGACTTTAGGGGAAATGCTTTCAATTTTTCACCATTGAGGATAATGTTTGCTGTGGGTTTGTCATAGATAGCTTTTATTATGTTGAGGTATGTTCCTTCTATTCCTGCTTTCTGTAGAGTTTTTATCATAAATGGATGTTGAATTTTGTCAAAGGCCTTCTCTGCATCTATTGAGATAATCATATGGTTTTTATTTTTCAATTTGTTAATGTGGTGAATTACATTGATTGATTTGCGTATATTGAAGAATCCTTGCATCCCTGGGATTAAAGATCTAAATGTAAGATCAGAAACTATAAAACTCCTAGAGGAGAATATAGGCAAAACACTCTCAGAAATAAATCACAGCAGGATCCTCTATGATCCACCTCCCAGAATTCTGGAAATAAAAGCAAAAATAAACAAATGAGATCTAATTAAAATTAAAAGCTTCTGCACAACAAAGGAAAATATAAGCAAGGTGAAAAGACAGCCTTCTGAATGGGAGAAAATAATAGCAAATGAAGCAACTGACAAACAACTAATCTCAAAAATATACAAGCAACTTATGCAGCTCAACTCCAGAAAAATAAACGACCCAATCAAAAAATGGGCCAAAGAACTAAATAGACATTTCTCCAAAGAAGACATACGGATGGCTAACAAACACATGAAAAGATGCTCAACATCACTCATTATCAGAGAAATGCAAATCAAAACCACAATGAGGTACCACTTCACACCAGTCAGAATGGCTGCGATCCAAAAATCTGCAAGCAAGAAATGCTGGAGAGGGTGTGGAGAAAAGGGAACCCTCCTACACTGTTGGTGGGAATGCAAACTAGTACAGCCACTATGGAGAACAGTGTGGAGAGTCCTTAAAAAATTGCAAATAGAACTACCTTATAACCCAGCAATCCCACTGCTGGGCATACACACCGAGGAAACCAGAATTGAAAGAGACACATGTACCCCAATGTTCATCGCAGCACTGTTTATAATAGCCAGGACATGGAAACAACCTAGATGTCCATCAGCAGATGAATGGATAAGAAAGCTGTGGTACATATACACAATGGAGTATTACTCAGCCGTTAAAAAGAATTCATTTGAATCAGTTCTGATGAGATGGATGAAACTGGAGCCGATTATACAGAGTGAAGTAAGCCAGAAAGAAAAACACCAATACAGTATACTAACACATATATATGGAATTTAGGAAGATGGCAATGATGACCCTGTATGCAAGACAGGAAAAAAGACACAGATGTGTATAACGGACTTTTGGACTCAGAGGGAGAGGGAGAGGGTGGGATGATTTGGGAGAATGGGAATTCTAACATGTATACTATCATGTAAGAATTGAATCGCCAGTCCATGTCTGATGTAGGGTGCAGCATGCTTGGGGCTGGTGCATGGGGATGACCCAGAGAGATGTTGTGGGGAGGGAGGTGGGAGGGGGGGTCATGTTTGGGAACGCATGTAAGAATTAAAGATTTAAAAAAAAAAAAGAAAGCTTAAATAAGTGACCACTCACTAAGTGAAAAAAGTAGCAGTTGAACTTCCAGATCCATGCCTCAACACTTCTGGGAAATTGCTCTAGAAATCTGAGTAAAATTACATTTACTTGAATGTATTTATACTAGGATATAAATGTATACATATAATATACATTTTTTATCTATATGTCAAATATATATTTCTAAATGAATATATTTTTATTTCTAAATATATTATGTTTCTAAATAAATTTCATAATTTCATCCAAAAAGAAAAACTTAACTAGCAAATCGCACATTGTGCATTTTTTAAATTCAACATTACTAACCCTGGATTATCTATTTCTAAATTTTACCATAAATTCTTGTTGTAGCCAAAAAAATAAAAAAATAAAAAAAATAAACAAGAGGGGTATATCCACACAATGGAAGATTATTCAGTCATATAAAAGGAATGGAGTGTTGATACACGTGACAACTGGATGACTCCTGAAGATAAGCCAGACACAAAAGGCTACCTATTGTATGATCCCCTTTATGTAAAACGCCCAGAGAAGAGAAATCCATAGAAATAGATAGTATATTAGTGGTTGTCAGGGGCTCATAGAAGAGGGCAATGGGGACTGACTGTTTATAAGTCTGGGGTTTCTTTTTGAGGTGATGGAAATACTCTGGAATCAGATAGTGGTGATGGATGCATAATGCTGTGAATATATTAAAAACACTGAACTGTACACTTGAAAATAATAAGTTTTACAGTATATGAATTATAACTCAATAACAAACAGCTACATAAAATGATGCCAATGAACTATTTAAACATTTGCTTAAAATAACCTTCTCAGCTTCAGAAGTTCCTAAAATGATTCCAACGCGAGCAGCTGGAAATGGTTAGGCAACCAGTAGATGCACTAATGTCCCTGTGTGTTTGGGAAAGGAACGTCCTCTGATGTCAGCTTTGCGCCACCCCTCAGCTCTGTAACTTAACTAACCCTCCTTGAAGTGCTGCCACTTGGAAGAGGTTTGTCAGCTCACATCCCGAAATAGCTCTGAACCACTCCACTGGGTTCCCCTTACAGGCTGGAAGAGTCACAGCAGGCTCGCCAAACTCAGCAGACCATGCCAGGGAGTCTGCTCCACCAGGGAGGTTAGAAGCGTGGCCACTTTCATGGAAACCTGGAAAACCATGTGAATCTGCTTCAGTTCTCCATCCTCCCCAAATACTCATCCCCTTCAACCTTGCGTGGATGGTTTCTCCATGTACATTCGAGCCCATCTACATCCTCGACCCCTCTACCTGACCCTTCTGCAGCACCTTCCCTCTATAAACCAGCCAGTTCTACCATCTCATAGGGAATGTCTGCCTCTACCAGAACAGTACATCCGCCTACCCTCTTCCTTCCTCCTCTCCATACAAATGGTTCCTCTCTATTCATCACTGGAGACACACTGGAAAATATGTCTTACTACAAAAACTGACACACCTGAGAAACTTTTAAATACAAATTCAGCTGATAATGTTTTCTACCAAATCACAGAATCAATGTATTACTATCCAAGCCAACTGGAGGTATATAAAATGAAAAGTTGAACTTCTCTCCTCATCTCATGCCACTTTCTCAAGGTAAAGAACGCTAACTGATGCATCCTCAAGTACTTTCCTCTAGACAAGCACAGCCATATGCATGCTTATTTTCTCTCTTTTCAGAAAATGTATTTCTCTGCAACCTGGTTTTCCACTTAACATATACTTTCAGAACAAAGCACGGAGACAGTCTATTTTTTGAAAAATAATCCCTTGTATCTTTGCATCTGTTACAAATGGATTGATAATTTGAACAGACTCACAAGACTCCACAGGGTGCATTCAAGAAAAGTTTTAATCAAACTATAGGATGTGGTACAGCTGGAAAAAGAATGGTAGCTTAAAAGCCCAGGCAAGCATCAGGAGCCTAAGATACTTCTAGGCACAGGGTTTTTTCTCATTCACTGAGGACATGGATTTAAGCTCCATGATATGTAGGATAAATCTTAACTTCAGGGAAGCCTGGGAAGATGTTTCTAGGGGATCTTTTATACCCCCTGGTGGGTCAGAGGTTAAAGCATCTGCCTGCAATGTGGGAGACCTGGGTTTGATCCCTGGGTCGGGAAGATTCCCTGGAGAAGGAAATGGCAACCCACTCCAGCATTCTTACCTGGAGAATCCCATGGACGGAGGAGCCTGGTGGGCTACAGTCCACAGGGTCGCAAAGAGTCGGACATGACTGAGCGACTTAATTTCACTTCATCAATTAGACAAGTCAGATTATGTTACAGGTTAAACCAGGTAAGTTACAACTCAGTTAAGCTACCACTCTATATACATCCTTAAACCCAGCAGAGAAGCAAGTTTTGGGTATCCCAGGGAGTTTCAAACCCTGCAAAGCACCTTATAATTCACCAATTGGTCCATCTTGTCCGTCTCTTGGCCAAGTTGCAGCATCACAATTCCAGGTATCCCTGAGATGAGCAGAGAGCTATTTCAGCCCAGCTGTGAAACAACTCTTTTACATAACAACTATATCATAGTGTATTCAACTATCCTCCTCTCAATGGAAACTCTGACTTTTGCTTTTTCTGCCACCTCAAACAACACTGAAATATCTTTACATGATTGTCTCCTATAGGATTCCCAAAGGAGCACTACTGGCTCTAGGGTATTTATGTTTGTACTTTTTTATCAGATGCAACCAGATTCATTCCTACTGCAATCTATACCATCATTAGCAATATAGAAAGTTCCACTGACAATAAACTTAGACAAACACAAATTGTTATCAGTCATTTGAATTTTGTCAATCTGATGAGCATTCGGTATTTATTCTGAAAGTTACAGTGGACTGGATTAATACAATTGTAAATTACCTTAATGTCCTACACTGACTTAGAATTCTAACTAGGTAGAGAAACACATCTTTGGGTGTAGTACAGAACCTGGGTACTCAACAACTGGTCCAGAGACCTATATCATCAGCATCACCTGGAGGCTTTTTAGACCCTGGGATGTTTCTACCCTTTCTATATTTTACCCCTAATTTCATTTGTTCTTGCATACAAAACTGGAATACAGAAATGAAGGCTGGATGCACAGTTTCTTCAAACTTGAGGCTAGACCCATTTTAGGATATAAAGAACAACACAGAATTCTGGTGAAGTTAAAAATCACAGCTCACAATATAGCAAAGGTTTCTGTACAATTTAAGGCTTGAATACTGGCTGAGTACAAAAGTCAGTCACAATTCATTACTGTCTTTACTTCTGAACTGGTTCCTAAAATCCAACCACAGAACAATGAAAATAAACCATATCACATGTATAGGCTGGTGACTGAAACAGCAGCCTAGTTATTTTTAATCACTGACCTCCTCTGACCCAGCTCTAGGCAGGTTTAGAGGAAGCAAGAAGTGACGCTGGGTCCTTGGCTGAGCTTTCAGCTTTCCTGAGCCCAAAGTAAACTTACTTTATAACCCTAGAGACAGTGAGTCGTGGAGATGACCAGTGATGCCTGGTGAAGGGGACTGCGAACAAGCTAGGACAGAATTATGCCAATGGCCTGTCTCATGATGCTACAACAACTCATTCTTTTAAATGCAAACCTCTTCCACCTCTCAGTAGTTCCCCAAACACACCTGCTATAATTTCCACATGGGCTAATTAATTAGTCTGACAATATGCATGGCAGAGCTCAGATTTTAAACAAACACCTCAAATGTCACCTGATTTTACTGAGCAGGATGCTACTTAACAGCTTTTGTTGTAATGGGCTGTCTTTTCTGAAATGAAAACATTCTGTTACAGTCCCTTGGGCATTCTCTAATCAAAGGCTCTGGAGAAACTGTCCATCTTTCAGGACTTGATCAACATGTTGTGCAGGTACAGGTGCCGGCTCACCTAACTGGTGAGAGAAGCCCTTACCGCAGCCATCTAACTGGTCTACCACAAGGACTGTTGGAGAAAGAGTCACCGGGGTATCATGGGGTGCCTGCTATTCCTGGGCAATCAAGCCACTTCTTGAAGCAGGTAACGAAAGGCAAGTTATCCAAGGGGACAATGGGCACTACCACTGTCACAGAAAAGAGAGGAACCACAGCAAAGGCAGCATGCTGCAACTCCATTTCGGGAGTTACCACTGAAGAGGAGCTTTAATGCACTGAGAAGGGGAAAAGTGCTGCTGAGCTGATGGTTTTGAACTGGGCAGAGAAGGAAAACCAACATACACAAATTAAAGCATCAATTCATTCACTGCGTAGACCCTTACTTACAAAGATGACTTGAAGGCAAAAACCTCTTGTGGCACAACCTGGCAAATGCACAAAAGTCTCCTGCATAAACTTGCCTAGAAAGGTCAAAGGAAGCAACAACCTGTTTGGAGTGTATTGACACAAAGGACAAAGGGAACTTTTTGAGTTCCACTCTCATCCATATTCTTTTTAGAGAAACTAATTGATACGACTTTTATCAACTTGCTTATAGATAAGGAAAAAGCAGAAACAGTGGCAGATTTTATTTTCTTGGGCTCCAAAATCATGGCAGAGGGTGACAGCAGCCATTAAATTAAAAGACACTTGCTCCTTGGAAGAAAACCTATGAGAAACCTAGACGGCATATTAAAAAGCAAAGACATCACTTTGCCAACAAAGTCTGTATAGTCAAAGCTATGGTTTTTCCAGTAGTCATGAATGGATGTAAGAGCTAGACCATAAAGAAGGCTGAGAGCCAAAGAACTGATGCTTTGAACTGTGGAATTGGAGAAGACTCTTGAGAGTCCCTTGGACAGTAAAGAGATCAAATCAGTCAATCCTAAAGTAAATCAACCCTGAATATTCATTGGAAGGACTGAAGCTGAAGCCAAAGCTCTAATACTTTGGCCACCTGATGTGGAGAACTGACTCACTGGAACCTCCTTTGCTCAAAATGTTTTCCCCAATCCTGCCTAGAGTTATGAATCATTTGCATTTTCCTTCACATAACTGAGAAATTCCTTGAAAGAAAAATCTCCCTTCACTTTGCCAATCATTCATTCCACCCTTCCCTGTAGCCAGGCTTCGGTTCTCACGGACTCCCTGGTTACTCTCCAGTTTAGAACTAGAACTCCAGTTAAGAACTGTGACTTTTTTTTAACTCAAGCATATCTGACTTACAATACTGCATTAGTTTCAGGTATAGAGTACAGTGATTCAGTTTTTTTTTTTTTCAGATTATATTTCATTATATGTTACTATAAGATATTGACTGTAATTCCCTGTGCTACACAGTAAATTCTTGTTGTTTACCTATCTTCGGACTTCTTAAATGCTCGTTTTAGTGGGTATCACTGTCCCAGTCCGCTACTAATTCAGCAGCACTTGGTGTTTGATGGGGTTTCCCCTCTGGTAGCAAGTCCAGTTGGACCTATCCATTGTGTATTTCCCTTTGACTTCTCATCAACACCTCCCTATTCCTCTTCCCTAATTAAAAGTCAGTCTCCTTTTGGGTCTCATACCACCCCTCCCCATACAGCTGTCTGTCACCTTCTTTGTTCAAAAGTATGACTGGGAACCTAGCCAACCCTTTCAGTAATTCTCTTTAAGTTCTTCACTCTGGTTTTCAAAAGCCTCCAAATTATGATTCTATCTTGTCTCCCCATTCCTGTCCCCACTGCTCCCTGTCATGTATCCTATGCTATAGTCTAAAGAGATTACATTCAGCCCTGCCCACTGCCATTTCCTTGGGTTCTACATCTGAGACTCACCATGTCATTTTGTATAAGGGACTTGAGCATTGGATATGGTATCGTGGGGGTCCTGGAACCAATCCCCAATGGATACTGAAGGACAACTCTATTTGCTATTCCCAGAATATAACTCACGCCTCCCCATTTTCTCCTGGATCACCCCTGCAACCATCCCAACAGCTCTGCTTACTGAAAGGCCACCTGTCTTTATGAACCTTGCATGTGACATTTCTAAATCTCCACCTCTTTCATTTGGCCTTTATTAGTTTTTCTATCTTGTATTGTAATATCAGTGAGCATCTTACCTTCCCTACCAGATTCTAATTTCCTGTAGGGCAGGCACAAAGCCTGATTTCTTTCTGCATTTTCTGCACTGGGTCTTACACAAGGCAGATATTCAGTAAGACTTACTGAAGTGAAATAATAAATAGTCTAACCTGGAGTCACACCTGTTTTTTTCCTTTCACTTTATCTATGGCCCTCAATTTCCTCAGTGGGTTTTTTGTTTCTTGGTGTGCAACTTTTATTTCTGGGACAAATGAAAGCCAATCTAGGGCTGTACTTCCCCCCAGATAAATACATCCTTTTCAACCTGAGCTTCTGTTGAAAATATCTAACAAGTTCAATTTATAAAATCCTAAAATGTTTAAATTTTAATTTGAAGATATTAATAATCTTAGAGATATCTGAAAACATTCTTTGAAAAATAGTGCTCAATTTTTAAGTCCACATTTTAAGCTCATGGATACAATATCATCTGTGAACTATTTATAGGTAACTTATGTACACATGGCAGATTACAGGTCCAGACTTAGGGATGGATCAGACACGCAGATGCCTCCAGCGAGACAAAAAAGCTGCACACTGGCTTTTTGCAGAAGCCAGGAAAATGGTGCTACTTTAAATCCCTTAGCACGAAGTTGAACTCAACCAGATGGATTTAGCCCTGGTAGTAGGTCACCACAGCCGTAACAACCTAAAACAAATTCAACCCACACCAACTGAATGTCTTTTTCATAAAGGATTTTAAAGATGAAATAGCTTCCAGTAGGAGATAAGCAACTATGTGCTCTGCAGGGATGTAGCCTGCTAGGGGTTATCAGCTGCCACCTGCTCAACTCCACTTCTGAAGAGGCAGATGTGGCTCCGGGGAAGAATGCAGCAGCTGGAGATGAAATCTAATTTTTAGCTATGTGCCTAGTTAAAAAGAAATTGCTGTTGTCTTTTTCTCCATTAAATTAAAATAAAGCAAAACTGCTTTATTAAAGATTTATTCTAATCCAATAGCTATTAATACCTACTAATAAAATGAGGTATGAAAACAAACTAACAGTAGTAATGGTGACCCTCATTCAAAAGCAGCATCCAATCAGATGACTGATAGGCTGATACCAGATGTCACAGGCATCTCCCAGACATTCTTGCCTGCAGACTGTATGCACACCATCCTTCAGGAAAGATATCCAAACCTGGGATTTTAAAAAAGCAAATCTACTTCCTTAAGAGGCTTATTTCATTTTAATTATTTAGATCTCCATCCCTTCCCAGGCCTCTTTATCATGATTTTATGTGAAACTGTCATTCCACTTGAAATACTGGCATGCCAGCTATAGTAGTTTCCCACAAAAAAATAAAAGCATATGCTTACAGCTTAAAAAGAGAACTGGCTCAACCACCAGAGCAAATTCTTATAGGGACTGGTTTCAATATACAGATTATGATGATAATTACAAATGTATCATTTACAAATTTCTGCAGCACTAAATTTGGCCAAGAAAATCCAATTAAGGATCTACAATGAGAGACTGGCTCCCAAGTGTATGTAAACATGGAATAGGGTACATCAGGTACTGTGAGTTCAAATACTGAGGAAGAAATCAGAGAAAACAAAGGTAAGTGTAGATGTCAGGGAAACCGGGTAATCCCGAATAAGGCAGTGCTCTGTGGCTTTGGGCAACGGAAGTGATAAGTGGAAACAGCACTGTGCTCACAGGAGACTGAGCAGAGTGAAATAACGGCATAACAACTTCAACAGACAAAGTAAAGAGACAGCAAGAACTTCCACCAGAGTAGTTTTTCATCAGTGCCTGCAAAACAGTCTGGGACACAGTGTTTTGAAAATATGGCTTTCTACTTTGCTCACAGCCTAGATAATGAATTTTCAAGGAGGCTCCTTTCATTCCTAGTTTCTTCTTGCTTCCTTATCTGTACTGAAGTATCTAAAGAGAGAGTGGTTCCTTTACTCACACAGAGCACCTTTTAAGGATGGGCCCCTGGGCTAGAGATGTGGGGACACAAAGATGAAGAAGACCTGCCCTCTGCAGAATCTAGAATTTAATCCCTGCTTGAGTTCATTCACTGGTGAAAATGAGGCATCAGATAGGTATCAGGCCACAGTTAAATGGCTGGAAATGTTGTAAATGAAATAATGGATTTGTGTTTCTGAAGTCACTAGGGAATGACAGAGGGAACCTGTCACCTCTGTTGCCTCAATGCAAACTAAGGAGAGAAAATATTGATTTTGCTAAGAATATATAAAGATTAATATTTGGATCTGAGGGAAAGATGTCCTCTTATACATTACATGGTCGTGGTAAACACGGAGAAAATGAAATTAAATACTTCAAATGTCTGTCAAAAATTATCTGTAAAAAATAACTCCCTTCCCACTCCTACATCCATTCCTGCCTTTCAACTCAGGAAGGCAAATCGAATTTCAGTCTGGCCTAATAACAGATGGCTTTCATATAAAGTAATTTGAGTCCTCTGACAGCAAGTGGTATCCTCCTCAAACGTTTCTGTTAACTCTGATCAATTTCAAAATCAAAGATGACCAATATTCAAACTGGGCAAAGAAAAAAAAAATGGAGACAATTCTCTTAGAAAATATTCAAGTCAAATTAAAGACCATAATTTCTTGGATATGGGCTTTCCAAGTATTCTGCTGACTTAAAATGGTTTTTATATGTAAGCCCTGAGTACATGCTAAGTCGCTTCAGCCGTGTCTGACTCTTTGCAACCCTATGGACTGTAGCCTGCCAGGCTCCTCTGTCCATTCTCCAGGCAAGAATACTGGAGTGGGTTGCCAGGCCCTACTCCAAGGGAATCTTCTTGACCCAGGGATCAAACCCACGTCTCTTATGTCTTCTGCATTGCAGGCAGGTTTCTTTACCACTAGCACCACCTGGGAAGCCCATATGTAAGCCTTAATATTTTCTTTTTGACACGAAGGGGCTACTATAGAAGCCTTTCCTCTCACTTTTAACCTACAGAGTTAATCCTATTAATCCAGAATGAATAGGTGAACCAAGAATATTAACTAAGACAGAGTATTTTTCCTGATTAGTAGGCAAAAGGGAATTTTTTTGGTAGTAGGCAAGTACCTGGAAAATCAGAGAACTGATCAGTACAGGGTGTGGTAGCCTAAAGCAGCAGCTATGATAGCTACTCTCCAACTATACAATGTTGAATTCTTGGGCCAAGGCTTGAAAATAATTAACTGAGATTATGACCCCTCTGCCATAGGATACATTATGCACTGGAAAAAACAGTTAAATATTTCTGGTTTAAAAGCTGTTGCTGAACTTTCTGAGTAACATGTCAACAAATGCAAAAACTGCACATTGCAAAAAATACCCACACCTGAAAAGTGAGCTTTTTCCCCTTTTCAATATCTATGGCTGTCCTTCTCTGACTAAAGTCCTAGAGTAGCTTAATCCTCAGGCTTCTAACAGCCCCCTATTGAATGACATTCTGCTCTCCAACTTTAATCTGCATATTTATCTTTCCTCTTCTTGGCTTGTAAACTTTCTCCAGCTACTCAGTATACATAAGAAAAGTTGGAATCCCCTGGCTTTGCACTCAAGACCCTGTAAATTTAACCTACTTTTCTCAGTATGTTGGCCACCTGATGAGAAGATCCAACTCACTGGAAAAGACCCTGGTGATTAGAAAGACTGAAGGGAAGATAAGAAGGGGATGGCAGAGGATGATGTGGTCAGACAGCATCACCAACCGAATAGATGTGAATTTGAGCAAACTCCAGGAGAGAGTGGAGAACGGGGGAGCCTAGCATGCTATAGTCCACGGGGTCACAAAGAATCCGACAGGATTTAATGACTGAAGAACAACAACAACTTTTCTGATCATGTCTTTGCTTCCCTTTGCTATGAATGTTCTTTCTCCATCTGGCACTCTAGCAGTGGTTCCACAAAGCAACCCAACAGCTGTCTTCATCTCTGTTCAGAACACCTCTCTTCTTCCTTCCGCACTCAGCACAACAGGCAATGCCCTTCCCAAGTGCCTCTGTTTATCCAAACTTTTCCCCAAATTCAAGATCTAGCTCAAGTTACCCCACAATTCTCTCTCCTGCTTTTGAATCCGTAAAGCATTTGACACAGAAATCATTATTTGTTACAAAAATCTAGGGATCACGTAATGTGAACCCTTCATTTTCCACACAAGATCATTTTTCACCTTTACAGAGTTCCCATCTTATAGTTTTTCATGTGTCCAATAATAAGTATAATCTCAATAAATGTTTAACTTCTTAGGCAACGCTTTAATAAATGTATCATCTTCGAATGCATCAACTATAAGCAGATAATTCCTTTGGTAGGTGGTGAGAAGAGAAATAAGGCATTTTGACAGAATTCTACAAAAAAATCACAGCTGTATAAAAATACTATTTTTAATTACCAGCTAATTTTGGCAGACATGGCTGATCCTCACCACAACAGGGAACTTCAGAGAGAGATGATATTCTCAGATGGGGAAAGCTCAGGGATGGGGTAAGATGTCTGTTTCATACGTCCCTGGGTATTTTTTTTTAACTGAAAGCAACAGTGATCTATTTGCTCTGTTAAAGGTCATCTGGGTTTCGACTCCATCAAAATGAGACCCACAGTACAGAGCCACATCAGTATGCCATGTGCTTCTCAGAAGCTGGCTTGGTTCTACTTAATTCTGAAGCATTTATCACCTGTAAGTACAGGATAACTCAAAGTGCTTCCAACATGCCTTTTAGCCAAGTAACATCACACCTGACTATTTTATATAAATCTTCTCTAAAGTAACATCTATAGATCTTACACACACACACACACACACACACACACACATTTTGTAGCATTTAACACTGATAAAACAACTGCAGATTTTATGGACAGGACTTATGAGTACATTTCTCTGAGGCACTTAAATGTATTAAAAACTTTACTTTTCAAAAATATTACATTACCCCTGTAAATCACTCTAAGGTGAATTTAAGTGTCAAGCTAATAAACACTACAAAGCAAAACTTAAGAGATACACAGTGTTCTCAGTTGAATTATATTTAATTGAAGTGATTGGTAGGTATCACCATGAGTGTTTTTGACAGATACAAGAAACAAAATGTAAAACTCCTACCTTGCGTCTGCTTCTTGTTCACCGCATTATCAGCTTTATGTCGTTTCTAAAGTTTAAAACCAAAAACAAAAACTGTGAAAAAGTGGATGAGATTAACAAAACAAGACAGCACCTGTAACAAAAGTCAGACCTTTTCCCTTTAAACTTACGTTTCTCAAGGCTTTTATCCTTTCACACCCATATCAATTTTATAAGTAAGCCCAGAGTACGGTGATGGGAACAATCAGAGTATGTGGGGATTTGAAAATGGAAAGTGTAATCCATAGTATCTTTATTCCCTTTCTAGGAGTACAGGTGTGTGACCTCAATAAGACCTTACATTATTGCACAAGTAAGATTAAAATTTTAATGTATTAGAAAAGACAGAGCTAAAAGACTGATTTAGACTTTTGCTTAAATAACTGACTTAACAGGAAGACTGCCCAAGAGAATTATCTGTTAATAACTACCACTGAACAATGATACCAAAATATTTTCAGTTTCTTATGAAATTCATTATCTAATTAGGCTGAGCACATCCTCTATAATTTAATAATGTGCCAATGTCTGTCAACAACGAGAACCAACACATCTACCATTGGCACAACACTGCCTCTACCCACTGGTCCCAACAGCCCCTCCCCCACCTTCAGAAGTCACTGAATCCCCTTTTCTTTCCTCCCAAAGCACAAAAAAATTGAGCATTAAATGAGTGAGTTAGTCTACATCTAGGTGGGTGAATCTGAAGAGCCACTGAAGGCAAGACTGTATGGCAGTCAGAGAAAAGGAAGGTCAGAGGAAAGGTGAGAATCTGAGTGGTCAGGGAGGCTAACTTCTCTACAGTTCAACAAGAGTTTTTCCAGGGCTTCTGTCTAAACTTATAGCACTGAGTATAACACAGATGCCTCTGCTGATGCTGCAGAAGTGTTAGGCGTAACTGACTCTGAGCTCAAAGATTCGATCATATAAAGCCCAAACAGTCAGGTTTAGCTACCCATATTTGATCACAAGGTGGGTTGGCATGAATGCAAAACAAATGAGTTAAGAAAAAACATGATTTTTGGACTCACAGGGCACAAATGAAAACATTTTTCCAGACAAAAGCCTGGGCCTGTAGATGAGCACTCCTAGACCCAGCAATGCTCACGAGGAGCAGCATAATAGCTGGCAGTGTGAGCTCAGTTCATCCAAACAATCAGCCACTGAACTGCGCAAAATGCAAATTGGGCATTCAGAACGCCTCTGCGGAAGGCTTGCTGAAAATGATTCTTGCCACATCCACATGTGGGAACACACTACAATTCTCTCCCATAATAAAACACTTGCTAATAAGTGTCATAATGCAGACTTTAAATAGACAAGTTATTGCTTCCAAAAGTAAGCGCATGATTTGACAGCAAAGGTTCTCAAATAAATTTTTAAAGTTCTGTTAACGTTACACCATCAGTGGAGAATATTTTATGATTGATAAAACTATAAAATACTTACTCTTTTTTGTTGTTGTTAAAAATGATCTTAGAAAATTAGGAAGCAACCCAAAATAATAGTCCAAGGGAAATTTAGATATTTGAAGGTGGTGCCAATATTTTCAAAACAATGCACACCTATGACAGACAATGGTTAGATTTCCAACTGAGGGAGACAAATAAAAGCTAATTAATGAAACATTCCACTTAAACTGGAAATTTAATCTTAGTGAAACTTAAGGAGATCCTGAATATTACTTTCCATCTGCAGAGAATTCTTATACATGAGCCTCTCCTTCCTCAACCTTCCGACCACACAATAAATTAGGTTACTTGTTGAGACATAGTTGTGTTGAATATATGTAAGGATCCAACCCAGATAGATTCTAATCATATTACTACAAAAAGAAAGTATCTTTGTTTCCAAAGAAGATCCTATTCCTTTTAAAACTTAGTTTGGAAGAAATGTATATAGCTATTCCTTAAATTAAAATACCTCTATTGTGTTGTAATCAGAATTCATTTAATATCACTAAGAACTAGTGAATGATTTAATATTATCAATATTTGATTGACAGTGCTCCTATAAGCTGTACTGTATAAACCGTGTCATGAACTTTACGGTACCTAAGTATGCAGTGCTGACCACCCCTTCATTCTGGGAACCCTTCCTTCACAAGGCATGTCTTTAGACATCAAGCCCAGGTCCTCTACTTGCATCTTGGCCCTTTCTTCTTTTTTATTTTTATTTATTATTAATATTTTTTCTTTACTTTACAATATTGTATTGGTTTTGCTTTCTTCTTTAGCTCTAAGTGATGGATTTCCTCAAGGCTTACTCCCTGCCTTCTCTGCTTCTCCCTCAATACTCTCTCAGCTCATTTATAACTATAATTTCAATGATAATCATTATCAAACATACCAGTCAAGACTCTTATCTGAGCTCCAGAAGGTTAGATTCAGTGGCTTCCTTGATAGTTTCCTTTAAGACAGTCTTAAGTGCATCTCAGACTACGTCTAAAGGGCAATCTGATTTTATCCCAAGTAGCAAAACAAGACTTGCTACTTGTCTCAGATATGGAACCATATAGCAGCCACTTACACAAACCAGGAACTTGCGATTCATAAGTACTTTCTCTGCTTTTCATTCCCATGCAATCTATTTCTTCATTCAATAAATGTTGGCAAAGCACTGTGTCAGATGCTATCACTACTGCTGATATGGCAATGAAGAAAAGACAAAACTCTTGCACTCAGGGAGCTTACACACTAGTGGTTGGTGATGAAGCAGTAATAAAACAAGTAGGATATGCAGAATGTCAGATGGTAGTATCTTGTCAATTTTATTCTTAAATATATATTGAGTTCATTTTTCTATATTTCTTTATCTTTACAACACCACTTAACCTAAGATACTTTGTTTTCATACTAACTGTTAACAAAAGCGTTAATTGCCAGTCATTTCCAGCTTCTTGGGAACTCATGAACTGCAGGCTGCCAGGCTTCTCTGTCCATGGAGTTTTCTAGGCAAGAATGCTGGAGTGCATAGCCATTCCCTTCTCCAGGGGATCTTCCGGACACAGGAATCGAACTGGAGTCTCTTGCATGGCAGGTGGATTCTTTATCAGCTGAGCTACCAGGGAAGCCCAATATCTAGTTCTCGTCTGTCTCCATGGGCAGGGCTTACCTGGTGGCTCAGCGGTAAAGAATCCACCTGCAATGCAGAACATGCGGGTTTGAGATGTGGGCTGGATCCCTGGGTTGGGACAATCCTCTGGAAGAGGAAATGGCAACCCACTGCAGTATTCTTGCTTGAAAAATCCCATGGACAGAGGAGCCTGGCAGGCTGCAGTCCATGGGGTCTCAAAAGTCGAAAATGACTTAGTGACTAAACAACCACAAATATCTACGGACACTGAGATTACAGCTCCCTTTTGCCGTATATTGTTCTAACATCATGCTGTAAGCAGACCAGATATGTACCATTTCTGGGCCAAAATGTACAAGAAGTGAGGCCCTCTGTTCTCTGTCCTCCTCTGCTCTGGTGACCACTGATATCCCCCAAAGCAGAGCCCTGATTCAGCTGCATTCCTAAGTGGCTACATGAACAGTGGGCTTCCCTCCCTGCCTTCCTCCTGGACAAAAACCTGCAGTGTCTTCAAGTACATGAAAAATCAACTTATGTTAAAGACACTGACATTTGGGACATGATTTATCACTGCAGCAAAAGTTTAACACATCCGAATACAAATCCTAATGAATGCCTGGCATCTAAGCACTGCTTCATACATTTTTGCTGAATGAATGAACAAATGAATGTATTAATAATTACTGATAAAGATACTCTGTCCAACTATCTAGACTATTATTTGATTGCTTTTCCTTCTCTAGAAAGTAACACTTCAATCTTCCTATTACTTTACAGGTTGATATAAACTTATTAAACCACTCCTACAGAACATTTTTAGTCAATTTCTTAAAAATGCTTTTACTGGAAAACTACTTCACATGAGGCTCTTTTTGCCCACAAAACTATTATTACACCCTTCAGGAATTGCCTGGTCAGCTGCTTCCCAAGAGTACCCAATTATTACGCTATGCCAATAAGAGTTCTGTTAAAAACAAGCAAACAGATTTCTTGCCTACCATTTTATTTACCACATATTTTCATAGAAAGGGATACTAGAAACACTAGCTAGAGAACTTGCAGTTTTTCTAGAGAAAAGAGGGGGAAAAAAAAGGAAAAGTAGCTTATAGCAGTGATTATAAGGAAGACCTCGTTGGAACCAAACTGTCTTATTTGATTTCGGACAGTCTCAGTTGTTAGCCCTGTGACCCTGAGCAAGTTACCCTACCCCTCTGTGCCTCCTCTCCCTAATCTATAAAATAGCATTAATCTTTCGAAGGAGGTAATGCCTGTAGTGTGGGCGCTGTCATGCTAGACTCTCTGTGATCCCCTGGACCATCACCTGCCAGGCTCCTCTGTCCATGGCATTCTTCAGGCAAGAATACTGGAGTGGATTGCCATTTCCTCCTCCAGGAGATCTTCCCAGCTTAGGGACTGAACACATGTCTCCTCCATCTCCCTGAAGCTAAATAAATGTTATTATTATTGTTGGTGACTCACCACACTAATACAGAGGAAAAGCATAGGATAGGATGGAATTCCGATTTTAACAGTTTCTTGCACAAGTTACACACCCTCTCTAAGCTTTGGCTTTTTGAACTTTAAAAATGAAGCTAAAATCTAGCTTTCAAAGTCACTGAAGGAATTAAATGAAAAAAAAAAGCAAAAACAACAGCACAATACCTAGCAAATAAGAGGTACTCAATGAAAATTAGGCTAAACAGAGGAAGAAAGGGGAGGGCAAAGAAAGACAACTGTATTAAAGACCAATTCTCAAGGACCGCCAAGTGCAAGTCAAGGAGTGTAAGACTGCGCAGAATGATACAGGCAAGAAGAGAGTCTCATGAATCTTCAGCTAGTGGTCACAGTAAGTAAGCCATTTTCAACTAGAGATCATGATGGTTTATACGCAGGCGCACGCACACATACAACCTCTGTCTGTACTCCTAGATACTTGGACGTTTTAGAGGCTGCTGATCTCTGTGGTCAGTTGACCCATTTCTAATTGGCCTAACAATGCTACAGCTCATGTGTTCTTCATGAGATCCCAATTTGATTCTTTACAAAATAATATCAATATTTGTACAACTTTACATTGGAGCTTTCTAAAGAATGTCTCAGCCTTTCCTCATTTTACCATCTGACTTGCCTAAGGCTTGACAGATGGTCATTTCAGACAGCCAATATATTTAAAGGGCATAGGAAAAAAAAAAAAACGAACCACTAGCTTCCTCAACTGAAGTAGCTAAAATAATGGTGAAACAGAGGAAAAAGAAAAGCCTAATTTTATCTTGGGCAACTTATTTTATCAAGGGGAAACTGACTTACTTCCCCTTTTCTTTACTACTACAAAATAATAAAAATAGCAAATTTGCTGTTACTTTCCTTTAATAAAAGGAAACTGAGAACTAGTTAAAAAAAAAGAATCAAAGGTGTTTAATGAGGTGAAAACTATGGAAAATGGAAAAATAAAAAAATATAAAACACTTTTTACCTTTAGATGACTTAGAGGTTATTGTGTTTTAACTTGAAATAATCTTCAAATTGAAACTGAGCATACTTGAAAATAATGTTCAAATATAATTTTCTCTCCAAGCTAATTACTATATTCAAATTAATTTATTTCATCACAAAGGCACAAACTTAAGAGATCACTGTAACAAGCATTCTGTAGTATTAATCCTATAGAAATCGAGAGGAATTAACTCCAGGAATGGGAGCATTATCTTAAACACTTTAAAGATGAATGACTATTTTAAACAGCCTGTATCAAGAATAAAACACTTAGGAAGAAATTGATATTTTAAAATATGTACATAAAATAAGTGTTACATTTATGATAAAAACAAGTACTTACAATATCTTCTATTATCTCTTTGATAGCTGCCACAGCCAAAATAAATAAGAGAGGAACCAGTGTTGTATAGCGACCTGTTGGTGATACATCAGGTATTTGCTATTTGAAGGAAAAAAATAAATAAAAATGGAAGAGAAATTCAGTAAAACTAGCAAGTTTATAATACATTTGAAAACAAAAAAGTCTTAATGCTTCTTAAAATACGCTTCATCGATTTTACTAACTTGGCGGACTAACACCAGGTGAGGCAATCTGCTCGAACTGAATAAGCAGCTGGAAGAGAGTATATTAGTTTCATGGAAGCAGTCGTGTGTAGGACTAACACCTCCTAAGGGGGACTGGTTAACTAAATTACAGCATATGCATTCAATATTCAGTTCAGTTCAGTTGCTCAGTCGTGTCCGACTCTTTGTGACCCCATGAATTGCAGCACGCCAGGCCTCCCTGTCCATCACCAACTCCCAGAGTTCACTCAAACTCATGTCCATTGAGTCGGTGATGCCATCCAGCCATCTCATCCTCTGTTGTCCCCTTCTCTTCCTGCCCCCAATCCCTCCCAGCCTCAGGGTCTTTTCCAATGAGTCAACTCTTCACATGAGGTGGCCAAAGTATTGGAGTTTCAGCCTCAGCATCAGTCCTTCTAAAGAACACCCAGGACTAGTTTCCTTTAGGATGGACTGGTTGGATCTCCTTGCAGTCCAAGGGACTCTCAAGCATCTTCTCCAGTTAGGTTGGCCAAAAAGTTTCTTCGGATTTTTCCATAACACTTTATGGAAAACCCTGAATGAACTTTTTGACCAGGCCAATAAAATTTCATAAACCATTAACAATGGTATTTTAGAAATACAATGAATTATATGGGAAAAAATCCATATATTACTATATGGGTAAGCAGATAATAAAATAGATATACTTTACAATCCCCTTTTGTAAGTCAATTAACAATGCTTGGGATAGGGGAAAAAAAAAAAAGACCAGAAGGATACACACCCAAATTTTAAGAGAGTAGCTTTGTTTTCTTGGTGATGAAATAATAGAGGTTCAATTTTTTCTTTATGCTTTGTTGTATTTTCTTACTCTTTTTACATGAACATACAGTACTTTTTAATAAAATAAACCTTTCTTTCTGATTACAACTAACCCAAGTTCAAAACAAAAAAAGCTTTAAAATGGAACTTTTGCATTCTAAAGTTCTTAATTGACAATATTGCTGTTCCTAAAATAAATTACTATTTTGAGAAAAAATCCTATCCCTCTTCACCATCCAAAATGAAAAGTCCTTGCTGTACTACTTTATTTTACCTCACTTTAAAATAAGCTGATGACAATGAATCAAAAGGCTTGAAGAGGTAGCAGCAGTATTCTGACTTGGCTTACAGCAGGAGCCAGAAACGCCCACCCAAGCCAGCTTATCTCTCTGCATTTGGATAAGCTTCAGAAGACTGGCCATGGGCTTAAGAAACACATTTATTAATATCTGACACATTATTCTGAGCTAAGGTTTTACAACATGACTTTACCTGGAGCAGTGCAATAAAGAGAAAAAATGAATTAGCGGCTCTTCTGAACTGAGAGTAGAGAAATCTTGGAAGGAATGTGATTATGTTGTATTTTGCAGTGCTAGAAAACAAAAATGAAAAGTAGCATAAAACTTTACTCCACAAATAGTACCCACATTTACAAAATTCTATTATCACCACATAAAAAATTAGATGATGAATAACTGCCCTTTGTTTTAAACCAGAAGACTACTGCAAATGGTCATCAACCTCAGTGAAAAGGAGTGAAAGTGTAATAAGAAAGAATCTTTTGTTTTCAATTACAATATTACAAGTTAATCACTAAAGGGATGTTTCCTACAAGCTTAAATGATGCATAATAGCCTGTCTCTTTGAACCCTACCTCCTAGGTAATGAGCACTAAGCTAAAATACCTTTGTTTAGCTCACAGTAAACATCCTGACCATGCCCACTTGTAAATGCCTGCAAGAAGAAATTAACACATCCTCTCTGAGGATGATGGGAACCAGGAAGTGTCTGACTTAACTCCCTCCACTTTCAGTATAAAAGCCTCCTGAATTCTAACTCAGGCAAGACGGTTCTCTGTGAGGGCATGAGCCTACCATTTCAGTTGCTGATTTTCTGAATAAAGTCATTATTCCTTTTTCAACCACCTGTCTTCCTGTTACTGGCTTGTCCTGAGGCAAGCAGCACAAGCTGAGACTCAGTAACAAAAGGAATTGTCTAAGTAGTAAGAGTTTAATTTTCTGCATAGTTTCTTTTGTTCTCTTTGGCCAATCCCCTTGTTATCATTACTAGCAACGGCTTACAAAGAAGAGCAACTTTAGCTAAGATAGTATATAATGTGTTAATAGAAAATAAAATCTTGCCCTCCAAAATAAACAATTTGAGCAGGACCAGAAATATAACATCGAGATGGCTTCCCTGGACCGCTTCAGTGAAATAGGGAGTTTTCTGGGAGTCTGTTTGAATTTTCTTCACTGCTGCTCTAGAAACTTGAATAGGACTCCACACTGAACACATCAGATATGTCCATAATCAGGAAGATACCATCATTTAGGCCTCAGAAACATCCAATCTTCCTCTTGTTAATTAAATAGAAGATTAACCACATAACACAAGCTCAGAAAAGTTACTCTAGAATTTGAAGGTGTAAACATTAATTTTAAATGGTTATTTCACAAATCTAGGAGTTCTGTCACCAGGAAACCACTGGGCTGGCATGTGCTGATGATGGGGGGTGGCGTTCACTTGGTTCCAGGAGCTACTCAGTGAACAGTGCTTCTAAGAGGTATACTTTTACATATTGTTGGAGGAAAATAGAACAGTGAAGGAATTCTCACACCCTCCGTTCCTGGACACCACACTAAATTTTGCGAGCATAAAAGTCAATATTTAAAGACTATTTAATGCAAAGGAGTTCTAAGAGAATTGCAAAGACTTATTTTAAAAGGTGAAAACCTGTTCATCAAAAACAATAGTTCACAGGTCTATTAACAGGTTTAAGACAAACACACCTACCCATGAACTGCTTCCATTACTCAGATACTATAAATAGAATCGGCAGCATATGGCTGCTTAGCCTTTATGCTCTTTCCTACTTCTAGATTCTTATTAACATCTCTTTATTGGCTAGAAGAAAGAGAAACACTGTTAAATATTAAACTGATTTAATGAAAGCTCCTTGCAAGTATTTTCATTTCAGCCGAGCCAGGGAGATGCCCACCCAAGTTCTGTTGTGGTAGCTGGTCCCAATCATTCTCTGGTAGTTCCTACCTGACATGGTTATTGCAGAATTTTGTCAGCTGGGGCTGGTTGATGAATATAGTCCTTATTTCCTCCTGGTCAGCCAGTGACGTCTTCTCTGAAACATCATCAGTCTTCTCATAACCTTAGAGAGAGAAAGACTCTTCTTATTTGATAAGAAATGCTTCATTGTATTATCCAGACCAAAACCACATTTCCTAACTATCATAGAGCCTAAAATCTGTTAAAAGCTATATGAAAGTGTAAGTCACTCAGTCATGTCCAACTCTTTGCAACACCATGGGCTATACCATCCATGGAATTCTCCAGGCCAGAATACTGGAGTGGGTAGCCTTTCCCTTCTCCAGTGGATCTTCCCAACCCAGGGGTCAAACCCAGGTCTCCTGCATTACAGGCAGATTCTTTACCAGCTGAGCCACAAGAGAAGCCCAAGAATACTGGAGTGGGTAGCCTATCCCTTCTCCAAAGGATCTTCCTGACCCAGGAATCAAACCAGGGTCTCCTGCATTGCGGTGGATTCTTTACCATCTAAGCTATTGAGGAAGCCCATATGCTCCCCCTTTATTGATGTGTTTCTGTTTTAATAAAAAGAAACCCCCCTCCCACATTGAACATTTCTACTACATTTATTAATAAAAGGCAGCATTTAAGAGTCATGTCAAAGCTGACCCAATTCAAAAACAGTAAGATCCATTTTTAATTTGTACTCTTCCCCAGAAATGTTCAACTTAGTTCTTTCATTACATATAAACATGTCCAAAACAGCACAAAATTCTAAAATGGTTTATAGTTTTAGACAAGACTAACAACACAGAGGTAATGACAATACATTCTGAAATTTTAAACATACCATTTAATGCATTTCTGCTTTTTGTTCTATCTTTGTGGATAAAGATAGAGAAAAAGATGAACAGTAAGGCTTAAACAGGTAACCATCACAATGATCTAACTCACTATGATCATCTTAATCTTTCCAGTAATTAGAATTTATGTTCACAGATGAATTTAAGTTTCTTAAGATTATCTTCAGTTACCCCACAGTCACTAAAACAATGTAAATAGATACAGGCAATTTCAACTGGGTAACATCTTGCTGCAATGTTGACAACACTTTTACATACAGCTAAGAGAAGAGCAGAAAAAAAAATTAAAACTACTTATTTTACTCTCTAGTGAGAAATAAATAAGACTGAATTAAATCCATCCCTTACTCCTTTCCTAGAAAGAGTTGCCAACAATACTTTATCTCAAAAACCCACTTTTCTTCTCTCTTCTGCCTCGCCAGTGCCAACTCCTCCCAAAAGCCCTGCCAATGGGAGGTCTCTTATGAAGTATTCTTTGTGTTAAAGGCAGAGAGCCCTCCCTGTGTTCCCACAGGCCTCTGTACCTCCCTGTCCCTTGAGGCCGCCTCCTCTTTCAGAATGCAACTCCCCAGGGCAATTACTGGCTTGTCACTCATCTTCTAACACCAGTACCAACAAACAGCAAGTACCTAATAATTGTTTGCTGAATAAAAACCTAAGAACAAAGGAGTGGTTAGGAGGCCATTTTGAGAGCAAGTCAATTCCTCTCCACCCACTGATAAAGTACCAATCACAGTTAAGTGCTGGTAACTACTCGGCAATAAAAGCTTGCCAGTGGGGCTTTGTTACTCTAGTGTTAATCGCTCAGTTGCGTCCCACTCTTTGTGACCACATGGACCGTAGCTCCCAGGCTCCTCTGTCCATGGGATTCTCCAGGCAAGAATACCGGAGTGGGTAGTCTTTCCCTTCTCCAGGGGACCTTTCCAACTCAGGGTTCGAACCTGGGTCTTCCACATTGCAAGCAGACTCTTTACCGTCTGAACTACCAGGGAAGCCTTTGTTACTCTGTGAAACCAGAAAACATTTTGGGCTTCCTACAAAGTGGAGGGAACGTAGCATAAGGACCAGGAGGGAGAGAAACGGCGTCATGTGTGCAGATCAGTGCAAACAGGACAAAGCTGCTGAAGAATACACAAAGGGCAAAGTAAAGATGGGTGAGATACGCCGCTGAAGAAGCACGGAGGCCAGGTTTCAAAGGACCTCTCAGGCTTGTCAAGAAGTGCGGGTGGCATCCTCTGGTTGGCAGTGGGCCACTGAAAGCTTTCTACATAGAGAGATACAATATGACAATTACATTGTACACTCATCACTCTGGAGGTCACATGGTTCCAAATCAGATACTGCCATGCTCATGGTACAGTTTTAGACTTATTAGTAGCTTTGCCCATCCATGGTCACGCAGTTAATAATTATCAGTCACTATGCCAGGTTTCAAACATAATGGATTTTTCTCCCTAGTGTATACAATCAAAATTTCATATAGGGATTGTCTTCTCCAAACACTCATAGTTTGAAACCCTAACCCTGGATGTGATGTTATCAGGAGGAGAAACTTTTTCATGATTATGGTGGGACCAAGAGTTAAAAGTTCCCCTTGTAAAAGAAGCCCAGAGAGATCCTTTACCCCTCCACTTGTGAGGACACAGCAAGAAGATGATTCTGTATTAACCAGAAGGTGGGCCCTCACCAGACACCAGATCTGCTAGTGCCTTGATTTTCAATTTCCCAGCCTCCATAAAGGGCTTCCCCACTGGCTCAGATGGTAGAAAATCTGCCTGCAGTGCAGGAGATCCAGGTTCGATCCCAGGGTCAGGAAGATCCTCTGAAGTAGGAAATGACAACCCACTCCAGTATTCTTGTCTGGAGAATTCCATGGACAGGGGAACCTGGTGGGCTATAGTCATGGGATCGCAATGAGTCAGACATGTCTGAATGACTAACACACACACACACAGAGCCTCCAGAATTGTGAGAAATAAATTTGTTATTCACAAACTAGCTAGTCTATGGTATTGTGTTATAGCAGCCAGAACAGACCAAGTTATGGGTTATCAAATAGAGACATAGCAATATAAAAAGTTTTAAAAATCTTTCATTAGATTTTCCCTGAAGACAGCACAAAGACCATAGTGTACAGTTGATGGTACCTTGCTAGACAAAGAGCCTCAGAAAACTAGCTCTCCACTCTGTCCTGAACTGATATTCTCTAGTTGTACTTACTTTACATAACTGGATATTCTCAGCTGAGGAGTTAGGTATCACTCCTTACTCTGTAATTGTTATTGCATCTGCTTCCCCTGTTTCACTGAGAGTTTTCTAAATAGCATATCCATGGCTTAGAGTAAGTACTCAGTATCTGAAGAACTAACAGATGAGCAAACAACATATTTAACAATATATCAAAAACAGATCTTTATCTTAGATGTAGACACAGGTTATCTAAGCCTGTAAGACTGACTCATAAATTCAAAATGACAATTAGTAAGTTTATGATGAGAAATAATTGCCATAGGAACTAGAGTAATTGAAGTCCCACAATCAGTTGAACTCTCCCCTGTTGGCCTATGTAGACAAGTCCAATGACCAAGTGATGGTGTCTGGTGAGTACATGAAGCAACCTACTGGTAGTTAGATGACATGAGCCAAATGGCGTTCAGCCAGCACGGCTTGATGCGCTCAACTCCACAACGGGGGTCAATGCACTGTAGGACCAAAAAATTCATAGCCTGTCAGAATACCGTGGCAATGGGGCTAGGATACCAAATCTGTCGGCCAACACGTCTCCTCCCCTCCACAGAGCTAAGGAGAGTACTGCCAGTTTTTTAACTCCATGACTCACTCTTCCAGACCACCTCCATCTCCAAATTCAAACTGACATTTAATCTGCCAGTGGGATTACCATCAAAACCTGCAGGCCTAGGAACAAATGTGCCCCTCGTGCAGAGAACTCTGCTCCTAGCAAGTGTCGATCTTACACAGAAAAAAGAAGGCGAGCTCATTTTCCCCTTTGCAAGTTCTCCATGTCTATCACCCCTTTGCAAGTTGGGAGCAACTCAACACGGCCCCCATGTACACAAGCCAATGATGACCATGCCACCAAATACACAGTCCTTTTTCACATTTTGGATTCTCCAGGAGAATCACTCAGGCGTTTGCCCCACTGTCCTCAGTGTCAGTCAGGCATGGGACATCCACTAAAGCATCATTACTCTTCTGACACTAACAGTTCTACAGGGCAAACCTCTGCAGCCACCTTCACATAGCTAACTCTTTAAGGATTACAGATGAGCAAGGGCTCGAGTGGCTTCTGAAATACCTCAGCTTATTTTGATGTGATCCTCCCCAAAGTTTACAATGTCTTTTTTTTCCTTTAGTTTTACTATTTAAAACAATTTTTACTTTATATTGGTGCAAAGTTGATGATTAACAATTCAGGCGTATAGTGAAGTTATTCAGTTATACATATATCATACACGCATATATTCCTTTTCAAATTCTCTTCCCATTTAAGACCAGCAAGAATCAAACCAGTCTCCTCAAATAAACTACTCTGGGCCAGCTTTTATTGAAATAAAGGAAAGGCCAAACAGTATAGACAATGATTCTCTAGTTCAGAATTCTGGATATGCTGAACATTTCATATTTTGTGTTTTCAATATCCTAACTGATTATTTCCCCCAGCAGAAAAGCAGTTGTTTTCTGAATTATAGTTTATTTCAATTAATGATAAAATTACTTAGTATTTCCTAAGCACATATCAACCTGGGGATTTTACTAGACCAAATTCCGCATTCTTGGTTATAAAATGACCAAATGCTACTTCAACACTTTTGAAGGATTAGTAATTTCAGTATAAGGAAACAGAGTCACACATGATTTTTAGTTACTGAAATGTACTAGATATTACTTTGTATTACTAAATAAGGACATAGAAGCAACAACCTCCTGCAGACTACTTCAGTTCTGAAGAATAATTTTCATTATCAAGAAAACATAAGATGATTGTGGGACAGCATCTCAATCATGGCCCCGAAGTGAATGCTTGGTTCATCCTCCCCGACAGCATTTATTATTAAACTCACTCAGTAGTTGTGAGGTGAGCTCTAGTTCCTCCACTAAGGACTTACGTGATCCTGTGCACATAATCCCTAGCGGCTATTGCCTTTCCTTGTAAAATGAGAAATGTAAGCAAATACAGTAAGTCCCCTACATATGAACCCTCAAGTTGCAAAATTTCAAAGATGTGAACGTATTATAAACCTATTACAGTACAGTACTGTATGCCCGACTACCTTCTTCAGCCCTATGAGCAAACTGAACTTACGAGCACTCTCTCCAAACAGAATTTGTTCCTATGTAGGGACTCACTGTAATCTGACATTCTCTTTTGGCATTAAAATCCTGTGAAATTAGAATCTGCTGAGCACCAAGAAGAAAACAGTGAATACCTCATTTGTTCAGATGAACAGGGAAATTAAAAAAACAATCTCCCTGCTTGAGCCAGATGTTTTAGAGTAACAGCTGCTTTACATAATCAGCAGCCGAAACACAGGTACAGAGTCAAATGGTGCTTTGTACTCCCAGGGGAGTCTCCACATTTGAAAAGATAAGTAGTGATTATCATCTGGTGCCAGCACCCACCTGGCACCCACCCACTGACCAGTGTCTACTGCGTGACCAAGTATGTTGACACCTAGTTTTCCTTTCTTCCTCTGCCCAGATATACGGTCATGTGCTTAAATGCACACAGTATAATGAGTAGAGAAGAAGAATGCTTAACAGCTAAGGTGAAAGACTTTGCACCCTCTCACACAATTACAGCAAAAGCACATCTCTGCAAATTTCCATTTCTTGTCATAAACATCATGACCCAATTTGTTCATTCATTCATTCAACATAGTTAAGAGCCTACGATGAGCCAGGCACTTTTTTTTTTTTTTTAAGCTTAAGAAACAGCTTAAAAGAAGGTTCCCTTCTCTTAGGAACTTACTTTCAAGAAGAAAGCAAAATAACTATAGATCATGATATGTAGGATGAAGGAAGTAAAACAGGTGATTGACAAATGATGGACAGAACTCTCTGTGCCTCAGTTTCACCATCAATATAATGGACTTGATAATAATACCCACCTCAAAGGAGGGTTGTGAAGGATATGGCAGTTAATAGGTATAGAGAGCAAGGCTTTGTACTCAATAAGAAGAGCTCAGTAAATACTAGCTGTTCTCACTGTTGTTGCTGTTGTCATTACTGCTATTGGAGCTTTCTACTGAGCCGCAAGGGGAGGCCTCTCCAAGGAGAGGCTGAGCTGAGCCCTCAATGAGAAAAAATAAAAGACAGTGTGAACCAAACCAGGGAAGAGCAGGAACAAAGCCAAGGAGGCAAGCATAGCCTTGGCATTTCCAGAAACAGGAGGACCAGTGGTTGTGGACAGGGGGAGCCATCAAACACGAAGGGACAGAGCCAGACTGGCAGAAACAATAAGGAACTTGAATTTATATCCTTCGTGTGGTAGGAAACCACAGAAAAGTTTTAGGTAGGAAGATCGTTTTGAGGCCAAGTTAATTCAGTAAGACGATGAGGAGTGGGTGAGACCGTGATGACAGGGATGAAGTGGATTATACTTGGCACTTTTTGTGTGGTGGAGCTGGTCTGCCCCTCACAGCCTCTCCATGTCTATCATCCTTTCATCCTGTTTAACGTCACATGTACCCACTGTCTGATGCTCCAAACCAAAGCCCAAGACTGGAAAGAAATTTAGGACTTTAAATATACCAAGTGATTAACCACTTCATAGAATTCTCTTTGCAGTCAGAAAACTCTAGCCTTAGATAGCACACATCTTTTTCTAATTATATCAAGTTCAGCAATAATAACAGAAACACAGTCTAATCAAGGAAGGCATTATAGTGCTTGGAGGCACACACCGTGGAGTCAGAGAGATGGTTTAGGTCCCTAGTTGTGAGATATGGTTACCTTGGATGGATTACTTAGCTCTGACTGCCTACCTTCTTTCACAGGATTTTGTGCAGACTAAATGAGATAATGGATATGTAAAAAGCACTCCAGACAATAAGTGCCTGGCTCTTCATGCACACATAAATAGTCAAGTCACTATTTTTCCTGTTAAAATAAAAAAGGCAGGCTGTGGGGAGAAGGAACAGGTTTTCTAGTTAAGATCTGTGTTCAGATTTAGATTACGACACTTCTATATAGCACTGGGCAAATTATTTTATATCTGAGCCACAGCCTCCTCACATAAAATAGGGTTCACATGAGGATTAAATGATAATGTTAGCAATGTAGCACAATACTATCATCCAATCAGTCCCTGTCACCCTATCCTCTATCCAGAGATCATAAAGATACTCTCTCCTTCAAAACGTTTGAGATGAGAAAAACGAAAGTCTTAGGGACCTACTGAGGTAGGTACTAATGTTTAAAATTTGGGAGGATAACATTTAATTAAAGTTGGGACCAGTGAATAAATCTAGAGAGTAAAATAACAGATTTTACCCTAGGATTTTATAAATTAATATCAAATAAGTACATGTTTTCCTAAAATTGTCATCTGTATGGGGTTATGCAACAGAAGCAGGGGTGGGTAGGTGGGAGGGAGAAGAGAACAAGACACAAAACCATTCTGTTGCCTGGTAATATGGTTCTGAACCAGTATGCTTTTGCAGGCTTGACTTTATCACAATTTATAAGTAAGGCTGTAAATGGAATCAGAACATATATATGGCCTTCTAAACATATTCAGGAGAGACCAACTGTTAATATATTTCCTTTTACGCAGCGGCTTCTAATATTAGACACCAAAGAGACCATATTGATTGCTCTCATTTCTTGAGCTAGAATGAAATCTTTGGATAACAGTCTAATATAAAAATACTAACTAGAAAACTAGCCGGAGACATTAAAGGCACAGCTGCAGAATTTAGGTGTGACTAAAGTTAGGTGCTACTCAGTAGGAAGTTATGAATGTTACCCATGGTCCTTTCCAAGGTTTAATAGGTTTTTATTTTGTTTGCTGGGGAAAATAAAAATAAATTAAAAGTTCTCATTTAATAATTTTTTGTTTTTGGTTCAAGCGTCTGGAGTAAAACAATCTTTGGTTGAAGAATTTAGACATTTGTATTTTAGTTATTGTGTTTTTAGTGGTTACCATATATATTGTTTATATGATTAGAAATACAGAAGCAGTTACTAGAGCTACAAAAGAGACTTGAAGTCCCATATTCTGCATTGTTGGGGTGGAACAGTCGTTTCAAACATTCGATTGTGAGCCTGACCGCAGCTGTTTCCAGACAGAGAGGGAACAAAAGGAAAGGAACCACTTCTCTGGCAGCAATGAACTGGGTGCTTTAAAGGTTAAAATGTACATACTACAATTTCAAATATGGCATTGAAGAAATAAACACCTCTGAAAGCATGGAAATTAAATAGAAGCTACTCAGCAATGCATCTCTAATTTCTATACCATGACTACAACAGCCAGAGGGGAAATGAAATTTTCAATTGCATCAGTGCACCTTCTTGCTCAGAAGATTGATTCAGGCTCTACGCAGTGAACATCTGCTGATCATTCCAGTTCAGCGCCTGCTTCTCCTGAAAAGAGCTGTTGGTTTCCCTTGGAGAACTCCCTTCCCCCTACCGTCGGCAGTGGGACTGGTCCCTCAAAATACAATTCCCCTTTTTGACTTAAAGGTGGGCACATGACCCATGCTAAGCGAATCACAGGCAACTTGCCATCTTGACATATGAAAAGGCTAATAAGCACGGATAAGATGGATTCTGAGGCCTGTCCTTTAGTCCAGCTGCTTTGTATGCTCCTTGATCTTCCCGGAAAAGCTTTTCACTTGATTCTGGGAACTATTCTACCTACTTGAATATTATGCTTAGCTTCCATAGTATGAATTTAAGCAGAGGCATTTCGGTCCTCTGCTAGAAGCCAAGTCCTGTCCCAATGTCCATTTAATTATGTAGGTGGGCTTTGACACTGGACCCAAACCTGGCCTCTCTTCTTCAAGGAGCTGACTCCTATTCCCTGTTCCCCAGTCAAGTTGGCTTTTCTGCTCTGCATGGAACAATGACCTGGAACCACAAGCAATTACCCTGCCCCCCTCAAATATCATGAAGCTGCCTGGAACCCTTCTCAACACACCCTGCTTGATGGATCAGATCTCCTCTGATGTTAAGAGCTGCCCTATCCAAGTCCTGAGTCCAGTACATTCTATAGGTCTTTCCACCCTAAGGAACTTGCACAACAGTCAAAAAGCTTCCCACACACCCAGCTTCTTCTCATTTACCCTCTTGTTCATGCAATTGTGAATTTAGCTCATTATCTTCAAGCCCATTTAAGTTATAACAAAATGTCATAACAAAGAATATCCATTTACCCAGATGATGTAAAATACGGTTATCAGCTTCAAAAAATTGTTTTTCATGTTACAAAAGAGTTCACTCCCCACTGCCAACAATTCTTCTCAAAATGATGAAGAAACTTTGCCTCTCATATGGAGAACTGCTGATGGTCAGAGGGCCAGTGAATTGAGAAGCCAGGATAACATCTGGAAATGGGTTAAGTCCAAGTCACTTCTAGAGCTTTAACACTGATGGATGCATTTATTCATTCAATAGTAAGGCTTGACCTAACCTCTCCCTCTGACCCCATTTCTCCTCTACTGACCCTATTCCACCTCAACATAGTTTTCCCAACCATGACTTTCTCCTACCTTGTGAGTACTATTAGATGTCAAAGCAGTCTCCCTAACCAATCTTCCTTGAAGTATCATCTGAAAAAGCTTTGAATATACAGTGGTCTTTTGACCACTCCAGTATTAATTGGTTCACCTATATCCTGAGGTATACGTCAACTGAGAATAATAATACTAGATATTATAAATGTACCTGACTTAAACACTGAGGACAGCACAGGCATGAGGGCACATGTCTATGTCTATCAGGTATGCTATTCTAATATGGAGAAGTAGCATAAATAATACTTCAAGACAGTCCCTTGCATGCAATGAATGCTTACTAAATTTTCTATATTATTATCAAGCATCTAAAAATTCCCAGAATTTTATAGTCTTATCTCCATCCTGATACCCATGAATATATCTTCCTATCAGGACTTATCATTACCATACATGGTTAAGTGATATTTTTCTTTAAGCGTATTTTTGGGAACTGATCTAAAAACAAACAAGTGTGAAAATCGACATTATTTCTTATTTAAAGCAGGAAAAATAAAAGTGGTTTAACACTCCCTGTATTCATGCTGAACTGCAACAAGCTCCAAAATAGCACAACAAATTCTGAGTGATAGACACTGAAAAAAGTATTCCTGACGTTCAGAGGAAAGGCTGATCTTAAGCAGTATTACACGGCAACCTACCTATGCACGCCTAGTGTTGGGCCCCACACATAGTAAGCACTCAATTTCTGTGGCTCCCAGCTTTGGATACTAACCTAGAAAAGCAATCATCTTGGGCATGCTGAGTTATGGCAAATACTAAAGGAAACACAAATGCCAAATCATACTTAATAGGAAAAGGAGAACAATGAAAGATAAAAGAAATGTAATGATATCCCCTTAAGGATATTCCACAGATCCTTCGGTCAGACAGAAGAATAAGTGGTATATTCCCAACATAGATTAAGCATTGGCACAGAAACGGACTGAACTAGCAATGAAGGGTTTCAACCACCAGACACACATCCGGCATCTCCTAGAAGCCTCAATTAGCTAAAAGCATCATTGACTCGTCTTGGCAGCAAACTCATCACTTGAGAAGGTACAGGAAATAAGATGAGGAATTGTTACCATGGACTGGATTCCAATCCATGCAGAAGTGATAAGGTTTAGAAAGCCTAACTGTACCAAGGAACTTTTGGTAGTTGGAGGGGAATACCAGGCTAAGCCAGACGTATCTTCTAGATTAAGAGGATGTATTTCAAATTAGTATCAAAACCCAAAAGGGGCAGAAGTCCGGAAAGCTGAAGTAACATGCTGACTAATTGTGAAAGGTCTTGGGGAAAAGAGAGGTGTGGTCAGAGACCACTGTTGCAGCATAACATGGCCTTGGACAAGGAAAAGTAGATTAAAAGATCATGGGAAAGGTTGGAAATGGGCTCACATGTTCAATAGCAAAGAACAACAGATGCACAGACACCTAAGAATGGAGGAAAAGTGTTTTTAAAAATGTTAAGAGACTACAAAAGCATTTCCTTGCTTCCTTTGCAATACAGTAAATTCATGGGATAGGTCCACTGCCTGAAATGGATGGTGTGATGTTAAAAGATCATAAGAAGCAGAACTCCTCAATTCCTACTTCTCCTCCTTCACTTCATTTCACATCAAGGATAATTATCCTAAAACTAGGAAGGTTAGAATGAATAGTAGTTGGAGGAACTAATGCAGAAGACATGGTAGGGAATTATTTTAAAAAGAAAAAAGACAAGGCAGTACCTAGCTGCTCCAAATAGCGATAGATTAATATTTTGTAGCGTGTGTGTGTATACACATATACAATATTTTTAAATCTATAAAACTATGAGAACTTGCAGAATAGTTAAATAAAGTGTTACTAATCACAGAAGAACCATGGGAAAGGGCAAAGTGTTTTAAAAAGGAAAGTAGATGGCTTCTGTACATTATAAACTACTGCTCATGAAAAGTGTAGTCCACAATCATGCTTTCAAAGTTCACAGATTTTAATAATGGGATCTACAGCTTCTGAAGGATTTATGGTAATTTCTAAAAATAGTTAATTTGCAAGTCAAAGGAATACGTTCCTTTTGCATTGAGAATTCAGCTAACATTGAGTAGAGGGTCATTGTTTTTAAAGTGGTGTTTCTCATACCCAAAATGTATAGTCAGAGATTGAAGGGAATTTTTTCCCTATAAAAAAGGTCCTTTGTGCTTGTGTGCTAAGTCACTTAAGTCTTGTCCAACTCTTTGAGACCTTTATGTGCTGTAGCCCGCCAGGCTCCTCTGCCCATAGGATTCTCCAGGCAAGAATACTGGAGTGGGTTGCGGGACCTTCCTCTATGAAAAAGGTCCTTTACACTACCTAAACCTGAATAATAATGTTATTGGCCAAATCCTTAGCATTCTGTACTTCAACAAGACTAGACTGTCCTTAAAAAACTGAGACACTGGATCGCAAGATTAGGTAATGATGTAGATTCACTACTGGTTGACAAACATCCATGAAGGGACTTCTACTGGAGCTTTCCTTTGGTTCCCCACTTCTTTCAAGCCCTCCTGATGGAGCCTTTCCTGGGTCACCCTTGGCTCCTGCCCCTACTCCCCGCTCCTGGCTTAGTTCTCTGACCCGGGGTATCAGGGTCAACAGGGGCACCTGGCCGCCAGGGCCAATTGGACTTCTTTCTGGGAAAGTGGACTTGTGGTCCGGAGACACTAGCAGACAGACTCGGCACTGGGCAGGGACCAGGCTGGGCATGGAGAGTCAGGGAGTCAGGCTGCAGGGGGTGACGGTCCTCCCCACACCCCCACCCCCATGAAGCCACATGGATGGCAAAGATACGAAGACAATGGAGTAGATGTACAGAGAACAAACAAGGGCAACTCTGGACAGAAGAAGAAACCCCAAAGCCTGAGTCCCATGAGGCTCTTCTATGATCCAAGGGGATCCCTGGATAGTTCAAGTAGATGCATAACTTCCTGAGGGATCTGGAGCCAGACTGCCTGGGTTCCAACGAGACAGGATAACATACTGGTACGATTAGTAAATATGCAAATGACATGAAAGAATCAATTCAGGAAGATTTGGGGAGATTGAGCAAATTGAAGATCCTACACTAACACCTAAAAGAATCAACTGTGTAAATATAATATGGAGCATATTTGGCCCCGCAAGACATGTAGGAGACAAATGGTTTAATCGCTTTTATTGCTTTCTTAGCAAGAAAGAACTTGCTAAGAATTAGAACTGTCTGAGAGTGGAAAGGGCTGTTTGACAAGGGGGTGTGACTCCTGTCACTGAGGGTTTTTCGAGCCAGAGCTGGATAACCAAACGCCAGCAGGCTATCTTAGGGACAGTGCACACAGCTTCCTCCAACTCCAGAATTCCATGATGTCATCTTTAAAAAAAAAGGCTTTTTTTAAAAAGACAGTTATGAAGTCATCAGAGAACCACTAAGATAGTGTCAATGTACAAGCAAGTTTTAACCATTTTGTATATGGAAAAAAATTTGTTGAATTAGTTGGTAAAAATGCTTGCAGAAAGGTAACCCCATTAATTTCACCACAACACAATCATAGGAAGACAGAATTGAATTAAAGTTCTGAATAAGTCAGTCTTTGAAGCATATTGGAAAAAGGAATAATAAGCAATCATGAAGTTATCTGAATTATTACAACTTTTATTTTTAGAGCTACTGATGCATTTTACAATAGAAAAACAGGTGGACAGGCTAATAGTCTTCTGATTCCAAGGCTAGCTCTCATTTTATAAAAAGAAACAAAAACACCCATGTACCTCATTTTGCTGCTGCACTGTTCTCAGAATAAGTCAGTGGAATTTGATGGGCACCTGCTTATCTCCATTGTGCTTTTGCAAGAGAGAAAAATATAATTCACCTTTATTTTTTAAACATTGTCTCAAGTGTCAGAAACACCCAGTGAAGAAACTAGAGCCTACCTGCTAATTTGTGGTTTGGGAGCAGTCAGCACAGCACACCCGGCACCATGAATCACCATGCGCAAGAACAGCTTTTTACTCTACAGAACTGGATACTACCCAGCATTAGGAAACAAGTGAACCTTTCCTCTGCCTGTTGATGACAAGCTGTGTCACAATCGGGCATGTGAAATATCCAACAAGTCTAGGAACCCAGCTGGAAAAACAGGGCATCCCTAAGGGGGCACCCGGGAGCTCCAGCATGACCCTGAGAGCACGGTGTCTGTCTGACAGTGGAGTGGACCCACAAGTGGCTGGGGGTGGCTCGGCTGCTGTGAGCGCCGTGGGGGTGGTGTTAAAGAACCCGCCAAGACTGGTTAGGCAAGACAGGCTCAGGGAAACCAGAGTGAGCGCCACAAAAGCGCGGAAGGCACAGCTGCCTTTGGTTTGTCAGGATGTGGCTCAAACAGGAGAGAGAAACCTCCACTAAGCAGATTATACCACGATGTATGAATGCCAGCAGGTGGGCTGCAAAGACTTCAAAGACCAAGCTCAGTGCTGGTTGACATTAAAGGATACCTACATATGTGTGCAGCTACCATCAGCCCTACTCAACTCACAGGCAGAACAGGAACGATGAGAGGCCAGACTGCTTCAGGATGCTTCAAGAACCTCCCGACACCATAAATAAAAACCACCCAGTGCAGAAAGAGCCTCTAATGCAGTTTCTGTGCCTCCACATGCCACCACCACTAATTACAAATATGAAATCAGCCCCTTAGGACTTCCCTGGTGGCTCAGGGGTGGAGAATCCACCTTCCAAAGCAGGGGATACAGGTTTGATGCCTAGTCAGGGAACTAAGATCCCATGTGCTGTGGGGCAACTAAGCCCATACGCTGTAACTAATGAGCGCTTGTGCTCTAGAGCTGGCACTCCTCAATAAGAGAAAGGGTATGTGCTACAACAAACAGCCAGCAGTCAAAATAATGAATAAATTAATAAACGTGAAAAGCAAATTTCCCCCATGTCTTTAAAAAAGAAAGAAATCAGCCCCTTAGATCTTCTGGAGTACCTGTGGCCATTGCTGAGCAAAGTGCAATCAATGGGCCTAGACATGATAATAAGAAACTCCATGAGATTTCAAAACCATGCCAGCATGTTAAAAGCTCAGCTTCCAAAATCTGAACAGCTTGATCTTATCCCTATCACTCACCAGATGCAGATTCAAGTAACATTTGCTTAGCATCTACTTTATAGCAGGTGTTTTAATTTTGCGCTCTGAAAGATGTTCCTGCAGTGTGGAATACCTCGAGAGCCAAAAGAACACAATGATGACATAAAGACTATTCTCATCAACTCTGATTATGGCGTGAAAAGTCTCTGCAACAGAATGATCAGTTCCAGAGAGATGAATCCATAGAGTTCCTAGGTGTCCAAAAAAACAATAGAGTGATCAGTTACAAAGAGATGAATCCATACTGCTCCCAGATGTCAAAAATGCATAGAAACGAGGAATAGGCCCTGATAGCTCAGCTGGTAAAGAATCCATCTGCAATGCAGGAGACCCTGGTTTGATTCCTGAGTCAGGAAGTTCCCCTGGAAAAGGGATAGGCTACCCATTCCAGTATTCATGGGCTTCCCTGGTGGCTCAGCTGGTAAAGAATGTGCCTGCGATGTGGGAGAACTGGGTTCAATCCCTGGGTTGGGAAGATCCCCTGGAGGAGGGCATGGCAACACATTCCAGTATTCTTGCCTGGAGAATTCCATGGACAGAGGAGCCTGGAGGGCTACTGTCCATGGCGTTACAGAGTCAGACACAACTGAACAATTAAGCATAGCACACAGCACAAGATAGCTATGTTTACTGAATTTCTAAAGAAAACTAAAAGAAAGGAAGATAGAGGAAGGAGATTGAATTTAGGATAAAAGCAATCCTCTTTCCAAGAAGAAAAAAGAATGTACTGAAACATACCTATTTTGGCACACATAGATCAGTCCACTCTTTTCTAAGATGCAAGGAGGTTTTTAGTCCTTTATTCCAGAGTTTTCTATTTTAATAAATGGTGCCATCATTTTGGGTTTACAGCCCCAAGCCTGCAACATCCTTAATACTCTACTTCCTACCCACCAATAATCTGTTAGATCTGCGTTCAAACTATACTATAAATCTGACCACATCTGACCACAGATACCTAGTAGTTCAAACCACAATCGCCATTCTTTGATCAGCTTCTACTGCCAAGATGAAATCAGAATCTCTTGGGGCAAAATCCAAGGCTCAGCTATTGTGAAGCTCCTCAGAAGATTGCAATGTGCAATCAGGCTTGCTCTACTCTCTAGCCAGGAGACAGATGACTTATGGGTAGGTTTTATTGTATTTGGGGAAAGCGAAACAGGAGTCTTAGAGGGGTTATATGACTTGTCCAAGGCCACAGAGCTCAGAAGACCCCAAAGTCAGATATTACTCCAAGCCCTTTGGGAGCCCTGAGTGCCTTATTTCCTTTTCTGTCCAGTCAATTATTTACAGAGCAGTACCTTAAGATACTTAGGGAAGTGGGACAGCACTAAGTGAGTTAGTCTCCAGTTTCGTTTGCATCACACAACAGATGCACTCTACTCTTTAAGTGGCTACTATGTCAAATAGTAGAGTACCAAACGGGCTAAAGACATATGAGGTATAAACAGTAAAGATGATGATTCTATTAGTTTAAGTCAATAGAATTATCTTAAAAAGATAATTCCAGCTGAATATATGGGGAAATGTCTGACATCTTATAAAGAAAACTATCAAACTGTCAATTCAAACTGAAGACCTTGGTATTCAGACTTAGTTAAAATTAAAACATAGGAGAGCAGTTCACTCACCTGAAAGTCACTTAATAAGATTAAGAGGAATTCAGCACAGTACTGGGGGAAATTAAGAGGACCTTCTTCCTTCTTTGCTAATTACATTCACTTAGAAGTCAACAAAAGGCCAACCCATGTAATGATTCTTTCACTGAACTTTAAACCAAAATACACGAATGAGCTGCCATCTGGGGTTAAACTGAGCCAGTGATTCAGAACTCCATCCTCCAATCAAATTCTGGCTTCTTTTTAAAAAAAGATTTCCATCTGTGGAGTACAAGTAACATTATCACCTAAAAAAGAAAAGTCTAAATGCAGAAACGATAAGGATAGAAGAGAATTTAAAAAAAAAAAAATCCCACAAAGGTTGGACACAATACACTTCCGGGCAGACGCTTTAACCTGAGCCACCAGGTTAACCTGACCTAAGGCACAATAGGGGCTTAATTGGTGGCTTGGGGGTAAAGAAGCCAACTCCCAATGCAGGAGATGCAGGTTCAGTCCCTGGTTGGGAAGATACCGTGCAGAAGGAAATGTCAACCCACTCCAGTATCCTTCCTAGGAAATCTCATGGACGGAGGAGCCTGGCAGGCTACAGTCCATGGGGTTGCAGGAGTCAGACACAAATTAGTGACTAAATAACGAAACAAGGGACTATGGAGTTTGTTTTTCTACTCCTAGAAGTTTGAAATCATCACCATCACATCCTGAAGCCAGACCCCAGCACCCATCCAGGAGGCCACAGAGAAATCATACTGGCTACATTAAGAGTTTCAAAATGAGTTTCATTTTAGAAACCAGGGAAAGCAGGTAAATTGAGGTTTGTGGTAACTTTCTGTTTTCTTTACACTAACCTGTGAAAGATCTATTAACACTGGAGTGAGATAAATTAATAATTGTAGACTAAAGAAAATAAACCCCTTGAAAAGAAAATAGCCACAGAAGTTTCGGAAACTTTTACCGATTTGTTAAGGTATTTCTTCCAGGTGCAAATAACTACACACATGTAGGCTATAAATATAGGGTGAATGAAGAGATGAAGTACAACCACATAGTAAAAGTAAGTAGGTTAGCAAAAACCAGAAATGACATTGCAGAGAGGCTCATATTCATCAAGCTCCCAGAGTAGATACAGAACCAGCTAAAAATAAACGGGATGTGTTTACTCTTCATTTGGTAGTACTGAATTGACTGTTTAGTCCAGAATTTTAAAGAAATTCTTCAAAACCAAACAACTGAGTATCATCATACAAGCTTTATCATTTCTGACAGGTGAAATTCAGAGGAGTGCAATTAGACCCATTAAGTAACTGGGCAATAGACACATTTACCCACAAAAATATCCATATGCTCTAGGTTTCTTGGCTGGCAATCTATATGACTTTATATAATCTATTCTTCTCTCCACAAGCAAGGAAATTCAAAGATCTACATCAGTATTTTTCAACACTGTTGGACATCATAATTATCTGGAAGATACAATATCAATGCTCAGTCCATATGCCCGATGGCCCAGACTGATTCCATTGGTCTGGGGTGAGTCCAGGCATCCAATCCCCATTTGATTCACTGTGCAGCCAGGATTGAACACCACCGACGTACACTTGACGGTAAACCTGCTGACATTACACAAGCCTCCCACTGCCCTGACCACACTGGACACACTCTACATTAAAGACGGCACAGTCACTCTTCCTCAAGTCATTTCTCTAACCCTTACTCACAACTGTGGGAAAAAGTTATGAAAGTTGAGTGAGTCCACCTGAGAACATTCATCACATCCATTCTGGCATCAGAGTGGACTGAATCCAACTTAAGCTTAAGGTATAAAACAGCACATCAAATTTGGGTAAAATCTATATAGAGAGATTGGTTTCATTTCTTTGGTCAGGGAGAGGACAGGGCTTGAATTTAAAAATAAAAGTAGAATGAGACAGACTAGAAGGGGACTGGGAAGGGTCAGCTAGTCGTTAGAACGGCAGTGTGGTGCTAAGAAAAATGGTCCTGGACTATAGGTGCGCTTAGAAACAAAGCACTCCAGCACGGGGCAACAAGCTTGTCCAGAAGTGCTGGCCAAGAGCACCGAGGGGGAAAGTGAAAGCAAATGATACTCAGAGCCCCCGGAAGCTGGCCTGGCATCCAAACTCCTCACCCGGGCAGAGTGAGGGCAGAGTGAGGGCAGACTCCTCCCCCAGAGTCCAGGGTCTCTTCCCTCAGACAGGCAGGGCCCCGAGTACTGGAGCTTTAGTTGCTGCAACAAACAGTCAGGGTCAAGGAAATGGTGACAGGGTGCTTCAAGCCACATCCTCAAAGTGGTAAATTAGAGCTCCCTGAATGTCTCCTACTGCTAAGGTTTTCTAGACTGGGGTAGGGCTAAATCTACATGGGGCTAAGGGAGGGACAAGGGGAAAAGACGGGCTGCAGATGCTCAAAGGAGATTTCCTCTACAAGTTGGCTTTAAGATCAGAGTTAGCCACAGAGATCGACGCTAATTAGAGAAGCTCAATTATTCTAAACTGGTGTCAGCGCAAACCATCTCTCTGATTCACCCTTGCAAACAAGTTTGCTTGCTTCATTCATGAAGATTTATCTTGTATTCTAAATAGGTCTGGCCCACTAAAGTGGTTTCCTGGTTCAAAGCCTCCATTGCCTTTGACCTTCTTAGCAACAGTCTCCACCTAAGCTGCCACATGACTAACCCAGTCTCCTGAAGTACAACCCTGAATGGATCAAGACAAGTCATCTTCAAAGATGGGCTTACGCAAAACAATGAAGAGCCTCAATTCAAAACAGCCAGTTACCTTTGCCCAGTTCATTCAATGTGTAAATAACCCAGTAAACCAAATTCCTTAGCCCCTTAGATTAACAAAATTGATGGCAACAATGTATATAAAGGCAAACTACCCAAAGTTACTATCCTATGTTCACACATTTCATATTAACATTTAAAAGAAAACTAACAGGAAGGTTCTATACAGTGGTCTTATCAAATCTTTTCAAAAAGAATTACATTTAATGGGTCCAAAACAACAGGCTTTAATAGATGCCATGATGAATTTACATGAAACCTCTAAATTGCCGTGAGGGCTGTCACAAGCAGTATTATTTAAGCACTAACACATTTTGTGAGGTTTTACGAGGACATTTGAGAAGGCCTTCTGTTGGAAGGAAGTAAGGCTTAATCTCTACTTAAGAGAGAAGTATATCTACACATGCACTTTTAATAAGCTTACTTTGAGCCATCATTTCTGTTATAAAATTTAATATTCTGAAAAACTCTGCTGCTGCTAAGTCGTTTCAGTCATGTCCGACTCTGTGCAATCCCATAGACAGCGGCCCACCAGGCTCCCCCGGCCCTGGGATTCTCCAGGCAAGAACACTGGAGTGGGTTGCCATTTCCTTCTCTAGTTAATCCTTAAGTCCAAGCTAGAGATATAATCTACAGCTGTGCTGACTGGCACAGCAACCACAAGCCACACGTGGAAACTGAGCATGTGAAAGGGGACTAGTTTAAATTGGGACGTACTGTAAATAGAAAATGCATAGCAGAGTTAGAAACTAGTACAAATAGAATGCAAACTATTTCATTATTGATTTTTATATCATAGTGAAATGAGATTTTGGATCTATTAAAGAAAATATATTATTAAAATTAATTTCACTTATTTATTTTTTATAGTGTAGCTACTAGAGTATTTACAAGTACATATGTGTCTAGCACTTGTTGATCACTTTATTTCTCTCAGTGCTGATCTAAGATCTGAATGTCAATTTGATAGGAGTAGATTTTACAAAACCATTAGTTAAATCTTCAGTTCAGTCAGTTCAGTTGCTCAGTCGTGTCCGACTCTTAGCTGGTCTAAATTCTGACCTCTAACCCTAACAAAAAGGATAAAAAAGATCAGTATCATGGCTATTGTGTAAGGGTTACGTGAAACCTTAGAAGCAGTAAGTTGGAACCCAAGTACATAAAACTTCAGCACATAAAAATGAACAAATCTTACTGGAAAAATAATGTAATCAAAATATACCTGATCAAATCTAATTATAATTGAAAACCTTGTTTAAAAACACTTTATGATGTATAATTTTAAAACCTATGGAGATGAAAATTAACTGAAAAACTATTTAAAATGAAAGAATTCAGACTGATGGTTAGTTTCAAAATCAACAGCTTCTACTTTACATATTCTGACAGTCACGAGCAAAAACATGATTTTAGGAAGGATTTCATTTACAATGTCTTCATAAAACATGTTATCAGAAGAGTGGATAAGAAAGCTGTGGTATATATACACAATGGAGTATTACTCAACCATTAAAAAGAATACATTTGAATCAGTTCTAATGAGGTGGATGAAACTGGAGCCAATTATATACACAGTGAAGTACGCCAGAAAGAAAAACACCAATACAGTATACTAATGCATATATATGGAATTTAGGAAGACGGTAATGATAACCCTGTATGTGAGACAGCAAAAGAGACACAGATATATAGAACAGTCTTTTGGACTCTGTGGGAGAGGAAGAGGGTGGGATGATTTGGGAGAATGGCATTTACACATGTATAATATCATATAAGAAACGAATCACCAGTCCAGGTTCGATGCATGATACTGGATGCTTGGGGCTGGTGCACTGGGACGACCCAGAGGGATGGTACAGGGAGGGAGGAGAGAGTGGTGGTTCAGGATGGGGGACACGTGTACACCCGTGGCAGATTCATGTTGATGCATGGCAAAACCAATACAATATTGTAAAGTAATTAACCTCCAATTAAAATAAATAAATTTAAATTTTAAAAAAGAAATCACTTAGTTTTATAGTTTCTTGTAATTCTTTTTCTCTGCTTTGGTTATGTTTCTTCTGAGTACATCTATTGAAATTTTATGTAATTTTATATGTTCATTGAACCTGATGATAATAAATTAAGCTTGTCTTTAAAAAAGAAAAAAAAAATAAGCTAAAGAACAAATCATTAAAATGGATAGGATTTATTTAAGAAAACTCTCCCCAGTATATAAAAGAAAAACCAATAAATAGAGAGTAAAACAAAGCTTAAATGACTCAGTATATAAAAGGTATGAGTTCTCTCAATATAAATTTATAAAATTAATGCAATATCAATAAATATTCCAACACATTAACTGTATTCGATGATGCACTCAGTTCAAGCGGAAAAATAAGCATGAAAGAAGTCAGAGAAAAAGTTAGAGGAAAGAACAGTGATTAATTGTAATAAAGGAATTTGATAGAAGGGGCCAAAACAGACCAAAATACAGAAGAGAGGGAAAGAAGAAGGGGAGAGACTGACTCCAACCATGACTCAACTACGTATGTGAATTTAGCATATAAAAGAAACATCTCAAATCAGTGAGGGGAGAACAGATTATAAAATATATGGTTATCATGTCAGATAGATAACAAATTGAGAAAAAAACAAAATTAGACCCCTACCTTACATCTCACAACAAAATAAATCCCATAGGAATTACACGTGTAACTGTTTAAAGGTGAAATCTAAAAGTATTAACACTAAAAGAAGAGCATAAGTAAAAAATTATCATCTTGACATAAGAAACATGACATTAAGCCAGAAATTTTAAGAAACTGAAAGATTATACTTTACAAAAATTAACCATGTACATGAGAAAACATCAAAAAAGTTAAAAGATAAACTATTAACAAGGAAAACAGTTCATGTCAGGAGCATATGATAAGCTCTTAAAATTCAATATAAGACAATCTTCATAAAGGAACTTACAATGAGGAAACAATTCAGACAAAAATAAAAATAATTACTAAAACCAATCAAGCTGTATTCAATCTTATAAGTAACAGCAATGTAAACTTCAAGTTTTTTTTCTGCACTGTATATTCAAAAGGATAAAGAAGACTATCCATTGGTGGAAAAGGAGTAGCGGAGTAGGACCTCTGGTTTATTTTCAGTGAGGGTGCAAACGTGAATAATCTTTTAGCATTTTTTTTGCCATTATAAAAAAAAAAGATACATACTTTTGCCCCAGAAATCCCTTTTCTCAAAGAATTTTCAAAGAAATAATCAGAAAAGTGTACAAAGATATATAAAGATGCTTATTTGTGTTTTTTTGAAAATACATACTGGAAATGATCTACATGCCTACCCACAGAAGATTCCTTAGTTAATTATTATGCAATAACATATATAATGCTAAGCTGCCATAAAATACATGATCTGTGCATTCAACAAATAATTATTGAGACTTCCCTGGTGGCTCAGATGGTAAAAGCATCTGCCTACAATGCAGGAGACTTGGGTTCGATCCCTGGGTTGGGACGATCCCCTGGAGAAGGAAACGGCAACCCACTCCAGTATTCTTGCCTCAAAAATCCCATGGACAGAGGCCCCTGGTAGGCTACAGTCCCTGGGGTTGCAAAGAGTCAGACACGACTGAGTGACTTCACTTTCACTTACTAAGTGCCAGGCAGTGCTCTAGGCACTGAGGATTTAAATAGTGACAGTAGATAAAAAAATTTCTTTCCATGGGTGAAGGTGGTCAAAGGTACAAACTTTCAGCAACCTAGACGTCCATCAACAGATGAATGGATAAAGAATTTGTGGTACATATATAATGGAATATTACTCAGCCATAAAAAGGAACACATTTGAGTCAGTTGAACTGAGGTGGATGAACATAGAGCCTGCTATACAGAGTGAAGTATTCTTTCATTCTGTATAACAGAATGACAAAACAAATATTGTATATCAACACATATATATGGAGTCTAGAAAAATGGCACTGATGCACCTATTTTCAGGGCAGGAATAGAGATGTACACACAGAACAAAGTAGTGGACACAGCAGGGGAGGGAGAGGGTGGGGCAAACGGACAGTGTGACATCGAAAGGTATCCATTGCCATATATAAAATAGATAGCTAGTGGGAAGTTACTGCCTAACACAGGGTGCCCTATGGCAACCTTAAAGCGGTGGGGTGGTGAGATGGGATGGGAGGCAGGAGGGAGCATGGAGAGGGAGGGGCCTTATGTATACTTACAGCTGATTCATGTTGCTGTTTGAGGGGCTTTCCTGGTGGCTTAGAGAGTAAAAAAATCTGCCAGCACTGTGGGAGACCTGGGTTCGATACCTTGGTAGGGAAGATCCTCCTGGAGAAGGGAATGGCAACCCACTCCAGCATTCTTGCCTGGAGAATTCCATGGACAGACACGCCTGGTGGGCTACATTACAGTCCATGGGGTCGCAAAGAGTCAAGACAATGACTGAGCAATTTACACTCTCACATTGTTGTACGGCAGAAACCAACACAACATTGTAAAAGAATTCTTCTCCAATTAAAAATAAAATAACCTTTTAAAACAGAATTACAAGCTAAATTCTGAAGATGTCATCACAGCATGGTAGCTATAGCTAACAAGTGTTCTATACATTTGAAGTTACTAAGAGAGTAGATTTTAAAAGTCCTTATCACTACAGAAGACATCTGTAACTATGTGAGGTGATGAATATTAACTAAAATTTTTATGGTAATCATTTTGCAATATAGTATATACAAATATGTTTCACACAAATATAATTCAGTTCAGTTGCTCAGTCGTGTCCGACTCTTTGTGACCCCATGAATTGCAGCACGCCAGGCCTCCCTGTCCATCACCAACTCCCAGAGTTCACTCAAACTCATGTCCATCGAGTCGGTGATGCCATCCAGCCATCTCATCCTCTGTGGTCCCCTTCTCCTCCTGCCCCCCAATCCCTCCCAGCATCAGAGTCTTTTCCAATGAGTCAATTCTTTGCATGAGGTGGCCAAAGTATTGGAGTTTCAGCTTTAGCATCATATCTCAATAAAACTAGAAAAATTAAAATTTAAAATCCCATCCTTTCTGGAAGAAAGTGTTAGTTGCTCAGTCATGTCTGACTCTTTGTGACCCCAGGGACAGTAGCCTGCCAGGCTCCTCTGTCCAGGGAATTCTCCAAGGAAGAATACTGGAGTGGGCAGCCATACCCTTACCATGAGATCTTCTCGACTTAGGAATTGAACCTGGGTCTCCTGCACTGCACACAGATTCTTCACTATCTGAGCCACTGGGGAAATCTTTATGGCGTTTACATAAATTTACAATATATTTCTCTTCTGGAAAATTGTTGGAATGGATATCTATTAAATGATAATGTATATTAAATGTACTAAATTATATTAAATGTATATTAAATCATATTTCATGTATATATTAAATGGTTATATTTAGATGGCTTAGTTTGGGGTGATTTTTTACTGTCCTCTTAACATCTCTGCACTATTGAGTTTTTTTTCCAATGAGAAGCTGTTACTTCTACAGTCAAGAGAACAAAACTAAGTTCTGTCATTAAAAATAAAGTTGAGTTATCTGTTCATCTGACAAAAGCTGTAAGTGCAAGAATACAGCAGTGAACAGGTAACGCAAAAAATCGCTCCCTTTTCAACGGTCAGGTTCCAATTAGGAGGGTATCAAGTAGGTCTGATTATAAGGCATCTATAGGTCATTTCATCTTTATTTAGGTCACAAGATTCATTTAAGTCAATCCTACTGTGCCCTAGGCAATGTCCTCAGTATATCAGTAAACAAAACAGACAGAAAAATCCCTGCCTTTAGGGAGCTTACTACCCAGAGGATGAAAACATTGAAAGATGTGGGTTCTGGGGAGTAGTGAAGAATGAATCTTCTGCCTTTACAACATTTACATTGTAATGAAAGTATGTGATTAGAAATCCAACATAGCAGCAAATATTTCACTAACTTCAAAAGCACAGTCTTTATCTATGCAAACTTTCCTTAAGCCTGGAAGGTCGGTATGAACTGATTCAGTTCTCATCGTTTTTGAAATTATATGAGTGAAATAAAAGAATAATGTACTATAGATTAAAAAGACTAAAATAATTTAGTTTTGCCACACTTAATAGCTCCAGGATTACACTAGGCAAAACAACATGTTTCGGGAATTCCCAAATATTGACCACATGAAGCATCACTATACTCATATACCCACTCTGTGAAAGAATGTCATGTCAGTTATAAATCTGTAACTCATTTTCATGATTTCTTTGGGGAATCCTTCATTCGCTATACCTTTCTATTCCACCATCCAATTAGCTGGCACACAGCAGGCGCATAATACATGCTTGTTAAAGGAAGAAGGCTCTTAGCCTTCTTATACCTGGACAAATGAAATAGCCTCTTAAAATTTTCATTTTAACAATTTTTATACAAATTACCTCCATGCTCCTTTTGTTGCATTTTAAGTAAATAAAATGTAGTATTTTTTATAATTACAAATACTTTAAAGGTGCCATTTACACAGGTCAGTTTACGAAAACAATCCCTAGGACAACTTCTAAATTTATCACTTAGTACATGTTTTACATAATCAAATGAATGCCTTACATTTTAGCATCATAATATTCAACAGTGTAAAACACAAACCATTGGATTGTGGTTGTAGTTGTTCAGTTGCTAAGTCAAGTCTGACTCTTTGCGACCCTACTGGACAGGTATGTGGTGGTTTTCTTTTTTGGTGTGTATTTCCTTAGTTTTGAACAATGGTCATTATTTTGTAACTCATGAGCCCTAGAACACCTCTTTTAATCAAGCAAAACCTCTGACAATCTGACAGTGACAATGCCTGTCAGCTGCCTAGCCAATAACAATTTTTCCTTTTTCTTTTAATAATAAAGCATGCCAACTAGAAAACTCCAGCTTTCCTTGCAGAAGCGAGCGAATGCAAACTAACCATTAGTCTTTGTGTGGTACTTTCAAGAAAAACCTTTGGTCTCACACTCTTCTTCATTTTTCGTCTGACCTGGAACTCCTATACACTGGCTGGTACCCCAGCAACCAGATTACGACTTTAAGGAAGTTATACACTTAGGATGATGAGGCAGAAAGGCATAAGCAGCCCATGTCCCTTATGACTTTATTTGGTGGGCACAGGTGACCTGGACTGTCTTCACGCTAGTTTTACAACTTCGAGAAAAATTCTGTTTTGTGTAGACCACTGTTATTTCAGTCCCTGTTTCTAGCATTTTTAATGCTGTATTTAGAGGCTTATTTGATTTAGCTGCAGTAAAAGTGAAGGGACATATGATTCTTAGTCTTCTGCATTATTTAGCCTTGCTTTCTGGCAAACTTATCTACCAGGGTTTCAACGATTATCTCTGAACCAGAGATTCCGATTTGCTCTTCCCTACATCTAACCTCTCAATTTCAAAGTATCTCAAAACATGTCCATTTGGATGTCCCTCAATTACTGCAGAATTTGAATTTATCTTCTCTTACTATATTGAAACTCCTTCTCAATTTCCTTATGTTTTCATATCTTTTCCCAATCAATCAGGTTGAAGACTGTAAAGCAGAGATCCTTAAAATGTGTTTCACCTACAGTGGAACATTCCAGCAGGTCGTGAAGAATGCAGTCCCGTGGCAGATCCACTGAACAGATCTTCATGACGCAGCTCAAGAAATAGCAGTCTTGATGAGATACCTGGGATATTGTAAACATTAAAGTCTGAGAATCTCCTTTTATTTTAATGTTTTTTGTGGTGTATTCACTATATCACAATGTTCTATGACACGACCTTAGTGACCTCATTTCCTACTATGTTCCCCTTCTCCCGACTCGCCTGCCACCGCATTCCTCTAACACTCCTAACTCTCTCCTGCCTTGGGGCCTCTGCCTGGAATCTTCTTCCCCCAGATTCCCAGCAGGCTTAATCCACCTTCTTCACATCCACTTTCCAATGAAGGCTAGCCTAACCAACCCATTTAAAGTTGCAATTCATCCACCAACCTTACGCATCTTACCTTCTCTTTATCTGTCCCATAGCACATATCACATAATAAAGTCTGTAACTTGCTAACTTTTTGTGTTTGTTTTATCTCTTGCCTCACTAGAATGTTAGCACCTCCAGGGCAGGGCTTTTTCTAAATTCTGTTTGCTCACTGATTTATTTCAAGTATGGTACTTGAAAGTTCTTGAAATTTCAAGAATGGTACTTATAGGAGTTCAATAGATTATCTGTTAAACAAGATAATGATTTATTGAGAAATAGCTTTAATTCCTCCCTTTCCAGTCTCACTTCTCCACTCCAATACTAATCCTGGTCTTTGTCATTTATAGACCTTAAAACACACACACACGTCTATTTACATTTCCTACAAACCATCCAACATACTCTGGGGATGTCACTTCCCTACAGTGATTTGGCTCCTAACTGGCCCTTTTGGAGGTATTTTACTTTGACCTCATGCTTGAATGAGAACTGGATTAGAAGAACTCTAAGGTCCTTTTAAAATATTTCATTCAAACTCCAAATGACTCATCCTGGTATTTAAAATACTCTATAATCTAGAAGTATTTACTTATCCAAATGTATGCTCTATTTCTTCTCAGTTTCCCTCTGTTCCTGGCCAGTTTAAGAACTCTCAAGTAAGCCATAGTCATGTTCAGCAGTTTTTCAGTTGGTTACTCTCTAACCTCAGCGCCCTCCTGACTACTGAAATCGATGGCATTATCTTAGAACCTTGGTATTCACACTGTGACTTGCAGGCCATCACCCAGCATCACCCGCGAGCTTGTCAGAAATGCATCTCCAGCCCTACTCATCTAGAAGCTGCATCTAACAATATCGCCAGGTGATTGGTGCACACCTTAAAGTTTGAGAAGCATTGCGTGAGGACTCATTTCAAAATATTTCTCAAGGAATGTTTCCTCACAGGCTTCATGTTCTTATGTCTGATCTTTCACAGCTCTTTGTTACCCACAGCAAGCACACTGTTCAATTAATAACATCCCCCATAGCAAGCACACTGTTCAAATAATAACATCCCCTCCTAGACTATTTCTTATTTCATGGACGTTCTTTCTCCTCGATTTGGTTGCAAATAACCTGCACACAGAGCAGCCATGCATCTGGCCAATCTGGATGCAGGGACTAGAAACCCATTCAAATCGCTTAAAGTAAAAATAAGAGCCTGTTCTAAGGCTACTTGTTGAATTGGGACAAAAAGAGTCAGGGGCGGGGCGGAGGGGGGGAGAGAGAGGGGGAGGAGGTGCTCTAGAGTGGTGGGGGGAGGTGCTCTAGAGTGGGGGGGAGGGGGGAGGTGCTCTAGAGTGGGGGGGAGGGGGAGGTGCTCTAGAGTTGGGAGGAGGGGGTGGAGGTGCGCTAGGGACAGGCCGCCCTCTTTCAGCACCTGTGTCTCTCTGCCTCATTCCTTCCATCCAGGCCACTCTCTCCTTATCTTTCTGTGTTCACATGCACACTTTCTGCTTCCTCATACCAGCAGCATCCGCACAACCTAAGACAGCCAGCCATTCACTCCTCCACCAGCCTATTCTCCTCTGCCCCGTTCTGCTTCAACCTTCACTCTAAGTCTCTAAGCTCAACTTTTCCCATGGGAGAGATGATCACCACAAAGCCTTGGCTTTTAGAGCCAAAACCCAAGGTTACAAGTGTTGAGCCACCTATGGATTGTCTGCTCTTTGTCAGAAGCCTACCCTGGTCCAACCCACTGAAGCTAAGGAGGCTGCAGTTCAGAACAATGCCATCAGGCAGCAGGAGCTGTCAAAAGAGATTATTCTTTAGGAAAGAAAAGTGTGGGTGGAGCAGGCAATGAGCCACATCGCCAGCCCACAGCATCATTATCAATGTCCTCACCACAATCCCAAGCAAAATGCTGAGCACATAATAAACTGACCAACCAGTATGGGGGAGGGGTCATTCACTGACTGCCACTATGCCTCTGACAATGTACCAAGCACCTCAATCACTTGGGACACAGTTTCATCAACTATCAGATGGGACCATCTTCACCAAACTTCAGGAGTGCTGTAAGGTCCTATAGGGCAATCTTTGTAAAAATGCTTTGAAAAATATACATGTCAATCAAAAACAATACTGTTGCCTCTCAGATAAAATCCTCTCATGCAGTAGAAGTTTCACATAGTTTTCTGGTCCTTTCTCTTTTCCCATTTCACACAATATGGAATCCAGCAACTGCTATTATTTGAAAGCACAATCCCAACTATTACCACTCTACTTTCATACCTTCATGGCTCACTCAAATGATGATTAAGAAAATTCATTCATTATTACCAAAAAGACAACAGATAACAACTGTTGGTGAGGGTGAAGAGAAAAGGGAAACGTCATGCATTTGTTGGGTGGAAATGTAAATTTATGCAGCCACTACTGAATACAGTACAGAGGTTCTCCAAAAAATTAAAAACAGAGCTACCATATGATCCAGCAATTTCACTCCTAGGTATTTATCCAAAGAAAACAAAAACACTAATTAGAAAAGATATATGCATCACTGTGTTCATTGCAGCAGTTTTTATAATAGCCAAGATATGGAAGCAAGCTAAGTGCAATCAATAGATGAATGAATGAATAGATGCAGTGTGTGTGTGTATGTGTGTGTGTATATGAATATTACTCAGTCATAAACAAAGAATGAAATCTTGCCATTTGACAACATGGGTGGATCTAGAGGGTATTATGCTAAGTGAAATAAGTCAGGGAAAGACAAGTGCTGCATGATTTCACCTATATGTGGAATCTATAAAACAAGTGAAGAAACATAGCAAAACAGAAAGTGTCATAAATACACAGAACGAACAGGTGGTTGCCAGGGGGAATTGGTGTGGGGAAGGTAGAGAAATAGGTGATGAAGATTAAAAGGTACAAACTTTCAGTTGCAAAATACATGAGTCTTGTATATGAAATGTACAGTGAGGCAAATATAGTCAATAATTATGCAATAACTTTGTATGTGGACAGAGGGTAACTAGACATTATGCTGATCATTTTGAAATGTTTAGAAATATCAAATCACCATGTTCTGTAACAGAAACTAACATATTCTTATAGGTTAATTATACTTGAAAACACACAAACTCAGAAAGAAGATGAGATTGGTGGTTACCAGAGGGGGAGTGTGGGGGAGAGGGTGAAGGTAATCAAAACATACAAATGTCCAGTTATAAGATAAACAAATACTAGGGATGTAATGCACAACATGATAAATATGTTTATATATGAAATGTTAGAAGAGTAAGTCTCAACAGTTCTCATCATAAGGAAAAAAATTTTTTCTGTTTCTTTAATTTTGTATCTATATGAGTTGATGAATGTTGACTAGACAATATGGTAATTTTTCATGATGTATGGAAGTCAAATCATTGTCATATATCATAATGCCACATGTCAATTACAGCTCAATAAAACTGGAAGAAAAAATAAGAGAAAATGTATTTCACTCAGAAGTGTAAAAAAAAAAGAACGCACACATATTTTACTGTGTACATTTAAAGACAGTACACATCTAAAAGGTGCCCTGTATAATTTTCATTACATTACAAATGACAAGAAGTATGTATGAAATTCCTAAGCAGGACACAGGTTTTCTGACTCTTGTGTGGCCTTCTCCCCAGAGACATGCCACTGAGAATTTCCGAAGTGCTGTAATCAGAAAATCAGATCTATGAGGGCCCCACTCTTTGTGACCTATGTACTACATGTCCTCCAGGCTCCTCTGTCCATGAAGTTCTCTGGGCAAGAACACTGCAGTGGGTAGCCATTCCCTTCTCCATGGGATCTTCCTGACCTAGGGACTAAACCCAGGTCTCCTGCATTGCAGGCAGATTCTTTACTGTCAGAGCCACCTTGGAAGCCCATTAGAGCCCAGAGGCCCCATTTTTAAAATCAAGGCTCAGAGGGAGGAAAATAATAAAATGGCCCATCTCAAACCCCTGCAATCCAATTCTCCTAACGTCTATAGCTTTTTTCCTAAAATCATTTTACCAGTTGCCAAACATTAAAGGGTGGAAGGGGTGGGGGTGAAGGATTGACACCAGTGACCACAGCCAAGTTCTCGAAAACAAGTTATGAGAACCTAAGCCACCCTTTTGCCGGATTCAAGTATGGGTTTATGGGAGAGAAAAAAGAAAACAAAGCTCAAGATCTGTACAGTCTTGGCTTCATCATGAACAAAACAAAACAAACAAAAAAATATTTACGAATTGACGGCCATATGTCGGGCAGGATGCTGAGGGCTCCTCAGAGGATGAAGAGTCTCAGCCCTCCAAAAGTGTATTTGCCTTTACCCTCCGGCATCTGTTGCTCATTGCTGACAAGTGTAGCCATTCAACAACTGGCCCTGGGTGGAGCAAGAAAATAGCTTCCACCTTGCTAAAAAGTCAACGCAGCTGGGCCAAAGTGCAAGCATCAGGTAAACGGAAAAGCAAAAACAAAACCTCGGAATGGAGCTGGGTGAGACACCGCTGCAAGAGGCAGAACTGCAGAGACTGTAACGCACAGCACCCGCTGAGCGCCCAACCCCAATCAGGCTCCTCCCGCTCCGAGTGGCGAGGGGCTGCGGATCAAACGATCCTGCATCCTGGGAAAGGCAATTTCAGTTCTCGGGGTGTCGTGATGTGGGGGCTGCACAAAGGTGGGCGGCGGGCTGGGGATCTGCAGTCCTAGAATGGAGAAGCAGAGTGGAGACCTAGAGGTTTGTGCGATAGTGAGGAGAGAGGTGGGCAGGGCGAGAGCGCAGAGACCGAATAGTCACGCTGCGGCGTATAAAGAGCCGTGGGGATCCCACCGAGGACACCAATATCCGGACTCTGCAGCCGCGAAGGGGTCTGCGAGGGCGCCGAAGACAGTGCAGGGAGAAGGTTTCGCCAGGGACCAGGCACAACAGCCAGACATTCCTGGGGGAAGGGGTGGGACGGGCATCTCTGCCCCGACAGACACAGACACACACTCACACCGCCCCACTCCCGGCTGGCTCCGAGTCGCCTCCGCTCGCGCTCCGCACCCAGCCCGGCGCTGCGGCGGCCACTTACCCTCGGCGCGGGACCGGATCTCTGACACGGTCCTCCGCATGGTGGGCATCGCAGCAGCCGCCGCAGGTGCGTCCTTAAACCAGACCCTGCACCTGTCACGGCGCCGCGCGGGCGGGGAATCTGCCTTCCCTGAGCCGAGCGATCAGCAGCCGCGCGGGCCCTGCCGGCCACCCAGGGCAGCGCCTCGGCCGGGAGAGGCCCTCGCACACCTGCGGAAGGAGGAAGAGACCACGAAGGTGTCCGCAGAGCCCAGCGAGATCTGCCAGCAGCCGCGCAGGGGGCGGCTCGGCGAGGGGCGGAGCTCGGGCCCCGGCGCTGGCGCCGGGGGAGGGATCGTCGGGGCGCGCGCTCACTTGCTCCGGCTGCGGCGCGGCGGGGAAGGCGGGAGAGGGGCAGGGTGAGACCTGGCGGAGCCTCTTGTCGCCCCGCCCCGCTTTGGACTGTACCACCTGCGGGGGACGGACCGGGGAGCTGCTGGCTTACTCCACCCCGGGCGCCCTCTTTCCACCCCGTGACTTCGGCTCTTCCGGTCCTTCCTCAGTAGCTTTCAGATTTTTCCAAGACTTGGCCAAAGACAAAGGCTGCTCTGGCTCCTTCATCCTTGCAAATCCTCTTCTGCCACCCTCTGCTTTTAATAACAGTGGGGTCGCCTGTGGTCCGGAGAGTGGGTTTGGGTCTGAGTCGGCAGGAGAGAGGCTAAAAGGGAGAAAGGGCTTGGGCGCACATGGCTAAGTTCCAGCGTGAGCGTTGGAAGGGGTCTGCGTGCTCGCCGCCTGGGTGGAGTTCTAGCCTCCCTCACAGCCAGCAGCCCTCGCGGCCCGAGTCGCACCTGCTCTGTCGTCTGGTTCTCAAGCAACAGGCTCTGAGGCCGGGGTCCCTGGGCGCTGATGGCTCCTCCTCCCTCTGGTGCTCCGGGCCGGCCTGCCAGTGGCCCGGTGCCTCTCGCTAATGCCTGTTCTGCAGCCTGACAAAGCTCTGGACTTGGCATAAAATCCAACTATTGGGCCAGGTGCTTCAAAAAAGGACTTTTTTGGTTTGAGGTGGTTTTTTTTTTTTTCAGTCAAACCTTCAGGAAGTTGGGAGCAGTCGTTTTACCCAAAAAAGGGAAGAGGCATCCAAGTATACAATCCATGAGTACATTAAATTTTATTTTGCTCCATATTCTAGAAATCACCGACTCAGTGGACATGAGTTTGAGTAAGCTCCAGGAGATAGTGAAGGACAGGAAAGCCTGGCATGCTGCAGTCTATGGGGTTGCAAATAGTCAGACACGACTTAGCAGTTGAACAAATCTTAAAAATAATCGTAACCTCATTACCTTTTATTTTGTATACAGAGATCTATATTAACAAGTTATCAAACCAAGTACGATATTTATTGCTGATTTCATCTTTTGGATGTAAGGTTTTGTATAGATCCTGGTGAGCGGCTAAAATAGCAAGAAGGGAATAAATTGTTAGAAGCTCCTTGCCCTCTTCCTCCAGCACTGGGTGGAAGAGGGCTTTACATGGAGTGAAAAAAGAAAAAAAGTAAAGTCGCTCAGTCGTGTCCGACTCTTTGCGACCCACGGGCTGTAGCCTACCAGGCTCCTCTGTCCATGGGATTTTCCAGGCAAGAGTACTGGAGTAGGCTGCCATTTCCTTCCCCAGAGTACTCTGGAAAGGTCTAAACAGAGATATAAGTGATTATTCCCAAGCCTCAAGAAAAAATAAAACTCTGCTAATAGTATCATATCTCCATTTGTGGTATTTTTTCTGCCTCCTGCAGGTAGCATTTGCTAATCAGCCCTACCTTTCATTAATTCTGGATCAGGCAGTCGATGCATATTTATGAAGAACTCACTCTAGTTGGCTCTGATTCAGAGGCTGGGGTTAGAACAAAGAAAATATAATTCCAGTGTTCATGAAACATTGCAGGACTCAAAGGTGTTTTTTTCAGTGATGGTGTTGATCTCCAAGTATGGTCTTCTAAAAGTAAGAAATGAGCACACAGCCTTTTTAGGACAGTCATCACTGGCCCTTCTTACTCCTTCCAGGTCCAAGATCTTGTATAAAGGCGACTCTCCCTGGCTCAGTGAACACAAATCTGAAAAAAAATTGAAAAGGTAAGTACAACAAGGGAATAGTTGAAAGAAAGAAAGAAAGAAAAATCAGTTCTAGAAGTTAGTGAACAGAAACCTGAGAAAAGGCAGTGCTTTTGTGATTACTGATTTAGGTGTAATTTTATATAAAGCCAGAATCCGTTTTTAGTCAAAAATAATGCACAGCAACATAACAGTATTTGATTTATGAGCAATAACCTTTGTAATTCCTTTGTAATTCACCACCAAATGAAATTCAGTTCTTATTTGTAAATAAGTTCCAGAGATTACCTCTGTTTTCTGTAGAACAATCTTTTTATATATGTCTGTGTGTATGTGTGCTTCCTATTAACAACCCATAAGCAAAGTCGATACCGGAAATAACAGTCTTTCATACAAAGAGGAACATTGCATGACCTGGTCAATAACTTACCATGTCTTTTCCCAAGTTATGCTATCACTTTACCCATAATAGCAAGATTACCCTACCTAACTCATTTCTGAACAACAATTCGTTTCTGATTACTAGACATTACACGTGTTTTTATTGGTTCAGAACCCTGATTGAAGTTCAATATTGTACTGATGACATATTTGTGTATGTGCATTCAGCCATTCAGTCATGTCCAACTCTTTGTGACCCTGTGGATTGCAGCATGACAGGCCTCCCTGTCCCTCACCATCTCCTGGAGTTTGCCTAAGTTTGTGTCCATTGCATTGGTGATGCCATCCAGCCATCTTATCCTCTGTTGTCCCCTTCTCCTGCCTTCAATCTTTCACAGGATCAGTGTCTTTTCAAATGAGTCAGTTCTTCACATCAGGTGGCCAAAATATTGGTGCTTCAGCTTCAGCATCAGTCCTTCCAATGAATTGATTTTCTTTAGGATTGACTGGTTTGATCTCCTTGCTGTCCAAGGAACTCTCAAGAGTCTTCTCCAACACCACAGTTCAAAAGCATCAATTCTTCGGCACTCAGCTTTCTTTATAGTCCAACTCTCACATCCATACATGACTACTGGAAAAACCATAGCTTTGACTAGACAGACCTTTGTGGTAAAGTAATGTCTCTGCTTTTTAGTATGTGTGTAGATTGGTCATAACTTTTCTTCCAAGGAGCAAGCGTCTTTTAATTTCATGACTGCAATCACCATCTACAGTGATTTTAGAACCCAAGAAAAGAAAATCTGTCACTGTTTCCATTGTTTCCCCATCTATTTACCATGAAGTGATGGGACCAGACGCCATGATCTTAGTTTTTGAATGTTGAGTTTTAAGCCAGCTTTTACACTCTCCTCTTTTACCTTCAACAAGAGGCTCCTTAGTGCCTCTTCACTTTTTGCCATAAAGGTAGTGTCATCTGCATATCTGAGGTTATTGATATTTCTCCCAGCAATCTTGATTCCAGATTGTGCTCATCCAGTCTGGCATTTCATATGATATACTCTGCATAAAAGTTAAATAAGCAAAGTGACAGTAGACAGCCTTGACAGCCAATTTGGATCCAGTCTGTTTTTCTACGTCCGGTACTAACTGTTGCTTCTTGACCTGCATGCAGATTGTTCAGGAGGCAGGTCAGGTGGTATATTCCCATCTCTTTAAGAATTTTCCACTTTGTTGTGATCCACACAGTCAAAGACTTTGGCGTACTCAATAAAGCAGAAGTAGACGTTTTTCTGAAACTCTCTTGCTTTTTCTTTGATCCAATGGATGTTGTTAATTTGATCTCTGATTCCTCTGCCTTTTCTAAAACCAGCTTGAACATCTGGAAGTTCTCCATTCATGTACTGTTCAAGACTAGTTTGGAGAATTTTGAGCATTACTTGGCTAGTGTGTGAGATGAATGCAATTGTGCAGTAGTTTGAACATTCTTTGGCATTGCCTTTCTTTGGAATTGGAATGAAACTGGATCTTCAGCTTCAGCATCAGTCCTTGTATTCAGGGTTGATTTCCTTTAAGATTGACTGGTGTGATCTCCTTGCTGCCAAAGGGACTCTCAGGAGTCTTTTCCAGCACCACAGTTCGAAGGCATGAATTCTTTGACCCTCTACCTTCTTTGTAGTCTGCCTCTCACAATGGTAAATCACCACTAGGAAGACCATAGCCTTGACTGTGTGGATCTTTGTCAGCAGAGTGATGTCTCTGCTTTTCAACATACTGTCTAGGTTTGTCATAGCTTTCCCGCCAAAAAGATGTTCTTAGGAACACCAAGAATTAAGAATTTGCCCTACTTGGGAGGAACTCATAACTAACTAGGTGACGGAGGCATGCTCACTAATTTACTACTTTGTAATATACCTAAAAGTGCTTTGGGAACTCATGGCCTGAAGGTAGTTGGAGATGTTCCTGTGAACCCTGCTTCAGATTGAGAAGGAGAAATGCAAAGTTGAATATGATACTACCATGGAACACAAATGCTGGACAGGGCTGCCTGTTATACTCCAAATCCTTTTGCAAAAATACGAAATAATTGGGTAAATTAGACTTAACATTTAGATAATTATTTCTTTTTTAGGGTGTTAGTTCTAGAAGATCTTGTAGGTCTTCACAGAACTGTTCATTTTCAGCTTATTAGCGTTACTGGTTGGGGCATAGACTTGGATTACCATGATATTGAATGGTTTGCCTTGGAAATGAACAGAAATCATTCTGTTGTTTTTTTGAGATTGCATCCAAGTACTGCATTTTGGAGTCTTATGTTAACTATGATGGCTACTCCATTTCTTCTAAGGGATTCTTGCCCACAGTAGTAGATATAATGGTCATCTGAGTTAAAGTCACCCATTCCAGTCCATTTTAGTTCGCTGATTCCTAAAATGTTGATGATCACTCTCGGCATCTCCTGTTCAACCACTTCCAATTTGCCTTGATTCATGGACCTAACATTCCAGGTTCTATGCAATATTGCTCTTTACAGCATCAGACTTTGCTTCTATCACCAGTCACATCCACAACTGGGTGTAGTTTTTGCTTTGGCTCCGTCTCTTCATTCTTGAAGACTCTTAAGAGTCCCTTGGACAGCAAGGAGATCTGACCAGTCCATCCTAAAGGAAATCAGTCCTGAATATTCACTGGAAGGACTGATGTTGAAGCTGAAACTCCAATACTTTGGCCACTTGATGCAAAGAACTGACTCGTTGGAAAATACCCTGATGCTGGGAAAGATTGAAGGCGGGAAAAGAAGGGGACGACAGAGGATGAGATGATTGGATGGCATCACTGACTCAATGGACATGAGTTTGAGTAAACTCTGGGAGTTGGTGTGGACAGGGAAGCCTGGTGTGCTACAGTCCATGGGGTTGCAAAGAGTCAGACATGACTGAGAGACTGAACTGAATTATTTCTTTTACTTTAAAATGGAGGTTAAGATATATCACAAAATTCTGTCTAGTCACAAACCAGCTGATTATTTTAAGAAAATATCTTGTTACCTTTGGTACATAGTTGATATATTGATTCACTGGATGGTGAAGATATTATTATGGTTAAGATATTATTATGATATTATTATGGCATGGTTAAGATATTGTGTTAATTGGAATTTATGTTATTGGACTTGTAAGCCCTTTTTCTCAAATCTTCCTATCTTGATTGCTGGTTTTCTGTCACCATCCCTTACACGCACCAATACCCCTCCAATGCACTAATATGTTCTTTAACACAGTTTTAAAAATATGTCTTACTTCAAGCCATGTTTCGTCTCCATCTCTGTTGCCCTTGTACAGGCCACCATTATCACGCACTTATAGTAGTCTCCTACTGATTTCCTTGCTTTTACTTGTCACCCATTCATAGTTATTATTTTAAAACAAATGAATTAAAAATTTAATTCCTTTGAAACACAAATGAGTTTATGTCATTTCTTCAGACTTCAGTGGCCTCCAGTAGCACTTGGAATGAAACCCAGGCCCTTTCTGATCTTGCCCTTGCCTGCCTCTCAGGCTCATCTCCTTCTACCTCTTATTTGGTCATTTGGGCTCAGGTTATTCAGTTCCCACCCCCGTTCCCTCTAGCCCCACCGTAGCTGGTATTGAACATGTTCCCCAGTGCCGGCTACCACCACATTGCCTTAGTCTGTTTTCCTCATAGCACTTATCTCTGAAGTTGCCTTGTTTGTTGGTTTCCCTGCTTATGATAAATAGGTGTTGCTCCATTGTCTTATTTATCACAGTTTGTCTAACTTTAAGAACACTGCCTGTCATGTGGCTCAGGATCAATAAATATTTGTGGAATGAATGAATGTGCTAAAAAAATGTGTGTACTGTGAATGATCTGGTTCCCTAACAACATTGGAGACTGGAAATAAGTCAAAGAATAGGTAGTATTTTATTTGAATAGGTAATAAATCATACCCTTCATAAGCATATATACTAGAATATATTACTTTGTCATGAAATGATTTAGAACATATTTGCTCTGACGTACTTGATACCAGAAAACGCTTCTGAATACTGTATTGACTTGTTAAAATCAAGTGATCAAAATTTTAAAACAGTAGACTGAGTGGAGTAGCTTGTTCTTGCTGGACTGAGTAACAAAACACATATAACACTAAGATGTACATTACTCCTATTTAAATGAAATAAATTTTAAAATGTAAATTTGTTTTATATAAAAAGACTCAATAGAATAACATTTTTGAATATTCTCTGGTACATTTAAATTGGTGTTTGATTCACACATAATTTTTTGGAAAAAAAATTTATTGAATTTTTTCTCAAAAAGTAAATGAGCATTCAAGACAAAACAGACCTTGTATTGAGATCTTGAATTCAAACTTATTTCAAACTGATAAGAGGTTGAGTAAATGGCCTGATTTTTACTTTAAAAATTTCCATCTTGCAAGAGCCAGGAAGTGAAAATTAATGTTTAATTTAGGAGTAGTGTTTCTTTTCCAAAAGTTAACAAACAAATTTCCAATAATGCTGAGCCTTTATAAAGTATTATTGTCAAATATACTTCATTGATAATACATTTAGTGTGGCATTTTCATGAATTCTGACATTTTTAAAAAGCAGGTTTATTGAAGTGTAATTGACACACAATAAGCTTAATATCTCTAAAGTGTAGAATTTGACAAGTTTGGGCATACATATGGACATCTATGAAGCCATCACCACATTCAAGTTAATAAACATATCCATTACTTCCAGAAATTTTCTATTGCCCCTTGGTATGGTTGTTATGTATAACTAGAGATACGTGCACACTTTCTCTTCATGCATTCAGTGCAGTTAATTGAGTGCCGACCATGTTCTAGATACTGAGCTGGGTATTTAAGATTGAATGGTCAGCTAAACCAATAGGTTCTGGATCCAAAAAAAATTATGATCAAATAGTTATGTTCAGTTCAGCTCAGTCGCTCAGTCGTGTCCGACTCTTTGCGACCCCATGAACTGCAGCACGCCAGGCCTCCCTGTCCATCACCAACTCCTGGAGTCAACCCAAACCCGTGTCCATTTAGTCGGTGATGCCATCCAACCATCTCATCCTCTGTTGTCCCCTTCTCCTCCTGCCTTCAATCTTTCCCAGCATCAGGATCTTTTCAAATGAGTTCAGCTCTTTGCATCAGGTGGTCAAAATATTGGAGTTTCAGCTTCAACATCAGTCCTTCCAATGAACACTCAAACTGAATTTCTTTAGGATGGACTGGTTGGATCTCCTTGCAGTCCAAGGGACTCTCAAGAGTCTTCTCCAACACCACAGTTCAAAAGCATCAATTTTTCAGCACTCAGCTTTCTTTATAGTCCAACTCTCACATCCATACATGACCAGTGGAAAAACCATAGCCTTGACTAGACAGACCTTTGTTGACAAAGTAATGTCTCTGCTTTTTAATATGCTATCTAGGTTGGTCATAACTTTCCTTCCAAGGAGTAAGCGTCTTTTAATTTCATGGCTGCAGTCACCATCTGCAGTGATTTTGGAGCTCCCCAAAATAAAGTTAGCCACTGTTTCCACTGCTTCCCCATCTGTGTACCTTTGTAATATATCTGAAAATGTACATAAAATTTTTGTTTATACTGGATGTTATGGTTTCTATCTTGAAGATGGTGTCATATTTCTTATATGAAAAGGATAGCCAGTGAAGACAAGAAGTTTTATTATAATTTATTTCTTTGATATTTACCAGAAAGTCAATATCAGAAATGAAAACACTCCTAGGAAAATCTCAATTTCTTTTTCTTGCTATGTCATATTAGGTGTTATTTCAAGGGAGGCAAGGTGATAATAATGAAGTAAAAGTATTGAAAGATAGGAATGTTTACTAAAAATTGAATATAGCTATAAATGAGAGAAATAATTATGCTTATGTAATATAATTTTCCATCACTTTTAATTTGGAAAGAATGCCAGCCTTAAATAAGATGGTTTCCTGATGAATTGAAATAAGCCATAGCTTTCAAATATGACATATTATATTTGCCAATTGTACTTGGGCTTCTTGGATAATATATCCTGTGCTCAGGTTCATAACTCACTGCAGTGTTTAGCAGATATATTGGAAAATCACAATGTTGTTGTTGTTTTCCCTCTGACCCTAAAAATTCTCAGAAACAACATTTGCTGGAAAGAGGAATCATTTATCACTGTAGATTCTTGCCAACTCTGAACTGTGAGGAAATCTACCAAATGGTGAAAGAATCAATAGTTAACCTAGTATTATATTTTGGTATTCATCCCAAAGGAAGAAGCTGGAGGGAAAAACACTGTAAAGAAAAGGCATAAAGAAGGCAAACCAACTGTAGATTCAGGGCTTGTGGCAACTGAACACATCAGAGGCAAGAGCATAGTGAGACTGTGCCAAGGCTGAGAGCAGAGGCTTGGACCGCTTGGGGAAATCTGCTTGCTTCTTCCAGTCCTGAAATGTCAGCCCCTCTTCTCTGCCTGTGTTCTCTTATCTATTTTTCATTTCGTCTGACCTCTTGAAAGTTGACCTTTGCCTGTTAAATGGAACCTCTTTCTTCCTGCTCCTAATCCATTCTATTCTAACCCCTGCTTGCCTCCTAGGCTTTTAGCAGCTTTATATCATCTAATTGAAGCAGCTGCGATCTGTTGCCTGCATAGCCCCTCACAGTCTGCAGTACTTGTTGCTTTGATCCTGTGACTAGATCTGGTATCTTTTGGCTTCTCAATTGCTCGTGTGTGTGTGTGTGTGTGTGTGTGTGTGTATGAATTTCTGTTGTACAGAAGAGTGATTCTGTTATATATATATATGTTTATATATATATATATAATATTTTTTCATTATGGCTTATCACAGGATATTGATTGTAGTTCCCTGTACTAAATAGTACAGGTAGGACCTTGTGGTTTACCTGTTCTATACATAATAGCTTATATCAGCTAATCCTAGCCTCTCACTCCATCCCTCCCCAACCTCCTCCCGCTTGGCAACCACAGATTTGTTCTCTCTCTCCCTGAGTCTCCTGACTCACTCCTGATCTGATCTAAAATAACAGTGAAAGAGGAAAAGGGAAACCTGTAGGTTGAGAAATACTGAGAAGTAAATTTGAATCTGAGGGAGCAATATCAATAACTTCAGATATGCAGATGACACCACCCTTTTAATGGCAGAAAGTGAAGAGGAACTAAGGAGCCTCTTGATGAAGATGAAAGAGGAGAGAGAAAAAGCTGGCTTAAAACTCAACAGTCAAAAATCAAAGATCATGGCATCCAGTCCCATCACTTCTTGGCAAATAGATGGGGAAATAATGGAAACAGTGACATATTTTCTTTTCTTGGGCTCCAAAATTAGTGCAGATGGTGAATGCATCCATGAAATTAAAAGACGCTTGCTCCTTGGAAGGAAAGCTATGACCAACCTAGACAGCATATTAAAAAGCAGAGTGCCAACAAAGGTCCATCTAGTCAAAGCTATGGTTTTTCCAGTAGTCACGTATGGATGTGAGTGTTAGACTATAAAGAAAGATGAGTGCCAAAGAACTGATGCTTTTGAACTGTGGTGTTGGAGAAGACTCTTGAGAGTCCCTTGGACTGCAAGGAGATCAAACCAGTCAACTCTAAAGGAAATCAACCCTGAATATTCATTGGGGGGACTGATAGTGAGGCTGAAACTCCAATACTTTAGCCATGTGATGCGAAGAGCCAACTTATTGGAAAAGATCCTAATGCTGGGAAAGGTTGAGTGCAGAAGAAGGGGATGACAGAGAACGAGATAGTTGGATGGCATCACCAACTCAATGGAGATGAGTTTGAGCAGGCTCTGAGAATTGGTGATGGACAGGGAAGCCTGGTGTGCTACACTCCTTGGTGTTGCAAAGAGTCAGACATGACTGAGCTACTGAGCAACAGCAAATGGGAACCAAAATTATGGAGGACCATGCAAATAAGCAGAGGTGTTGGAATGAATCATGTGTTCATGCTCAGTTGCCAGTCATGCCCAACTCTTTGCAACCCCCTGGGACTGTAGTTCTCCAGACTTCTCTGTCCATGGGATTTTCAAAGCAAGAATACTGGAGTGGGTGCCCATTTCCTCCTGCAGGGGATCATCCCAACCCAGAACTGAACATGCGTCTCCTGCATTGGCAGGTGGATTCTTTACCACTGAGCCACCTGGAAAGCCCCATCAAGCCAAAGGAGAGGCAGGTAAATTTAGTTTATATTTAGGCAGCAGTGTACCTATGTTTTTTTCAAATTGTGTTTTTAAATATTTATAAGGAAAAAGAAAAAGAGTTTGCTTCATTTTAGAAACAGTCTTGATGAAGTAGGTTTTAAATTCTGGGGCTTAGGAAAGAATTTAATAAATACTAATTGAACTTATATTGAATTGAGTACAATAGAACATAGATTGATAATGCAGAAACTTAGGTATTAAGCTGACTTTTTGTTTGAAAGAAATAAAATGTAAACATTTATATACAAACATATTGGACAACCTAGAAGAAGTGGATAAATTCATAACATAAATACCACTTACTAAGACTGAATCATAATAAAATAGAAATCTGAACAAACTGATTATTAGCAAGAAAGATTGAATCAGTAATCAAAAACCTCCAAACAATCAAAAGTTCAGTACCAAACAGCAAGGCTGGTGAATTTTACCAAACATTTGAAAAAGAATTGATACCAATTCTTCTCAAACTCTTGCAAAATATAAAAGAGGGAGACTCTTCTATACATATTTTAGGAAGCCAAAGTTCAGTTCATTTCAGTCGCTCAGTTGTGTCCAGCTGTTTGCGACCCCATGGACTGCAGCACGCCAGGCCTCCTGTGCATCACCAACTCCCAGAGTTTACCAAAACTCATGTCCATTGAGTCGGTGATGGCAGACAACTGTCTCATCCTCTGTCGTCCCCTTCTCCTCCTGCCTTCAATCTTTCCCAGCATCAGGGTCTTTTCAAATGAGTCAGCTGTTTGTATCAGGTGGCCAAAGTATTGGAGTTTCAGCTTCATGATCATTCCTTCCAATGAACACTCAGGACTGATCTCCTTTAGAATGGACTGGTTGGATCTCTTTGTAGTCCAAGGGACTTTCAGGAATCTTCTCCAACACTGCAGTACAAAAACGTCAATTCTTTGGCACTCAGCTTTCTTTATAGTCCAAGTCTCACATCCATACATGACCACTGGAAAAACCATAGCCTTGACTCGACAGACCTTTGTTGGCAAAGTAATGTCTCTGCTTTTTAATATGCCGTCTAGGTTGGGTCATAACTTTTCTTCCAAGGAGTAAGCGTCTTTTAATTTCATGGCTGCAATCACCATCTGCAGTGATTTTGGAGCCCCCCAAAATAAAGTCAGCCACTGTTTCCACTGTGTCCCCATCTATTTGCCATGAGTGATGGGACCGGATGCCATGATCTTCATTTTCTGAATGTTGAGTTTTAAGCCAACTTTTTCACTCTCCTCTTTCACTTTCATCAAGAGGCTCTTTAGTTCTTCTTCACTTTCTGCCATAAGGGTGGTATCATCTGCATCTCTGAGGTTATTGATATTTCTCCCGGCAGTCTTGACTCCAGCTTGTGCTTCATCCAGCCCAGGGTTAATCAAGATATACTCTGCATATAAGTTAAATAAGCAGGGTGGCAATATACAGCCTTGACATACTCCTATTTATTTGGAACCAGTCTGTTGTTCCATGTCAAGTTCTAACTTGCTTCCTGACCTGCATACAGATTTCTCAAGAGGCAGGTCAGGTGGTCTGGTATTCCCATCTCTTTCAGAATTTTCCACAGTTTATTGTGATCCACACAGTCAAAGGCTTTGGTGTGGTCAATAAAGCAGAAATAGATGTTTTCCTGGAATTCTTGATTTTTTGATGATCCAGTGGATGTTAGCAATTTGATCTCTGATTCCTTTGCCTTGTTTAAAACCAGGTTGCTGCTGCTGCTAAGTCGCTTCAGTCATGTCCGACTCTGTGTGACCTCATAGACAGCAGCCCACCAGGCTCCGCCGTCCCTGAGATTCTCCAGGCAAGAACACTGGAGTGGGTTGCCATTTCCTTCTCCAATGCATGAAAGTGAAAAGTGAAAGTGAAGTCGCTCAGTCATGTCTGACTCTTCGCAACCCCATGGATGGCAGCCCACCAGGCTCCTCCGTCCATGGGATTTTCCAGGCAAGAGTACTGGAGTGGGGTGCCAAAATTCACACTTCAGCTGAAAACTGGCTTGAAGAATTTTGAGCATTACTTTGCTAGCATGTGAGATGAATGCAATTGTGTGGTAGTTTGAGCATTCTTTGTCATTGCCTTTCTTTGTGATTGGAATGGAAACTGACCTTTTCCAGTCCTGTGACCAGTGCTGAGTTTTCCAAACTCGCTGACATATTGAGTACAGCACTTTCACAGCATCATCTTTTAGGATTTGAAATAGCTCAACTGGAATTCCATCACCTCCACTATCTTTGTTCATAGTGATGTTTCCTAAGGCCCACTTGACTTCACATTCCAGAATGTCTGGCTCTAGGTGAGTGGTCACACCATTGTGATCATTTCGGTAATGAAGATCTTTTTTGTACAGTTCTTCTGTGTATTCTTGCCACCTCTTCTTAATATCTTCTGCTTCTGTTAGGTCCATACCATTTCTGTCCTTTATTGAGCCCGTCTTTGCATGAAATGTTCCCTTGGTATCTCCAATTTTCTTGAAGAGATCTCTAGTCTTTCCCATTCTACTGTTTTTCTCTGTTTCTTTGCACTGGTCACTGAGGAAGGCTTTCTTATCTCTCCTTGCTATTCTTTGGAACTCTGCATTCAAATGGGTATCTCTTTCCTTTTCTCCTTTGCCTTTTGTGTCTTTTCTTTCCTCAGCTATTTGTAAGGCCTCCTCAGACAACCATTTTGCTTATTTGCATCTCTTTTTCTTGGGGATGGTCTTGATCTCTGTCTCCTGTAAAATGTCTTGAATCTCTGTCCATAGATCAGGCACTCTGTCTAGATCTAGTCCCTTAAATCTATTTCTCACTTCCACTGTATAATTGTAAGGGATTTGATTTAGGTCATACCTGAATGGTCTAATGGTTTTCTTGTTCAATTTAAGTCTGAATTTGGCAGTAAGGAGTTCATGATCTGAGCCACAGTAGCTCCCCATCTTGTTTTTGCTGACTGTATAGAGCTTCTCCATCTTTGGCTGCAAAGAATATAATCAATCTGATTTCATTGTTGACCATCTGGTGATGTCCTTGTGTAGAATCTTCTCTGGTGTTGTTGGAAGAGGGTGTTTGCTATGACCAGTGCATTCTCTTGGCAAAAGTCTATTAGCCTTTGCCCTGCTTCATTCTGTACTCCAAAGCCTAATTTGCCTGTTACTCCAGGTGTTTCTTGACTTCCTACTTTTGCATTCCAGTCCCCTGTAATGAAAAAGATGTCTTTTTTGGGTGTTAGTTCTAAAAGTTCTTGTAGGTCTTCATAGAACTGTTCAACTTCAGCTTCTTCAGCATAACTGGTCGCTCATAGACTTGGATTACCTTGATATTGAATGGTTTGCCTTGGAAATGAACAGAGATCATTCTGTTGTTTTTGAGATTGCATCCAAGTACTACATTTTGGAGTCTTTTGTTGAGCATGATGGCTACTCCATTTCTTCTAAGGGATTCTTGCCCACAGTTGTAGATATAATGGTCATCTGAGTTACATTCACCCATTCCAGTCCGTTTTAGTTCACTGATTCCTAAAATGTCAATGTTCAGTCTTGCTGTTTACTGTTCAATGACTTCCAATTTGCCTTGATTCATGGACCTAACATTCCAGGTTCTATGCAATATTGCTCTTTACAGCATTGGACCTTGCTTCTATTACCAGTCACATCCACAACTGGTTGTTGTTTCTTCTTTGGCTCCATCCCTTCATTCTTTCTGGAGTTATTTCTCCACTGATCTCCTGTAGCATATTGGGCACCTACCGACCTGGGGAGTTCATCTTTCCGTGTCATATTTTTTTGCCTTTTCATTACTGTTCATGGGGTTCTCAAGGCAAGAATACTGAAGTGGTTTGCCATTCCCTTTTCCAGTGGACCACATTCTGTCAGACCTCTCCACCATGACCCATCCATCTTTGGTGGCCCCACATGGCATGTCTTAGTTTCATTGAGTTAGACAAGGCTGTGGTCCATGTGATCAGATTGGCCTGTTGTCTGTGAGAGTGGTTTCAGTCTGTCTGGCCTCTGATGCCTTCTCTCAGTGCCTACTGTCTTGCTGGAGTTTCTTTTCCTTTCAACATGGGGTCTCTCTTCATGGCTGCTCCAGCAAAGTGCAGCTGCTGCTCCTTACCTTGGACATGGGGTATCTCATGATGGCCACTGCTACTGACCTTGGACATGGGGTATCTCCTCTCAGCTGCTCCCCACTGCAGCTCCGTGCAGCTCCTGCTCCCTGCTACAGCACTGCATAGCCAAAGTTACCCTGATAACAAATCTGAACAAGGATGCCACAGAAAAGAAAATCATAGGTCAATATATTTGCTGAACACATATGCAGAAATCATCAGCAAAATATTAGCATAAAAATGTTAGCATTCTGAATTCAGTAATATATTAAAAGGATGATACATCATGATCAAATGGGATTTATTCCACTGATGTAAAATGCTTTAACAACTGAAAATCAATGTGGTATACCGTATCAACAAAATGAAGGCTAAAAAGCATATGATCATTCAATAGATTCACAAAAAGCATTTGACAAAATTTAACCTCCATTTATGATAAAAAACTTTCAACAAACTGGGTATAGAGAACATACCTCAACATGATAAAGACCATATATTACAGTCAACAGCTGACAACATACTCAACAGTGAAAAGCTGAGAGTTTTCCAGCTAAGATCTGGAACAAAACAATGCTGTCCACTCTCAACACTTTTATTCAAGATAGTGTTCAAAGCTAGAGCAGTTAAGCAAGAAAAAGAACTAAAAGGCATCCAAACAGGAAAGGAAGAAGTAAAACTGTCAATATTGGCAGACAACACGATATCATATATGGGAACCCCTGAAGACTCCATCAAAAAGTGTTAGATCTAGTAAATGAATTCATTAATAATAATCTATCAGAAAGAGAAGTTAAGAAAACAATTAGCATTCCATCAAAGAGAATAAAATTCCTAGGAGTAAATTTCATCAAGGAGGTGAGATACCTGTGAATTAAAAACTGCTGCTGCTGCTTAGTTGCGCTAGTCGTGTCAGACTCTGTGTGACTGCGTGAACTGCAGCCTGCCGGGCTTCTCTGTCCATGGCATTCTCTAGGCAAGAGTACTGGAATGGGTATTGAAAACTACAAGTTATTAAGGAAAGATACTGAAGAAGACTGATATAAATGGAAAAGCATTTCATTCTCTTGGAAGGACTAATATTGTTAAATTGTCTGCAATATTCAAAGCAAAATACAGATTCAGTACAGTCTCTATCAAAATCCAATTGTACATTTCAAAGAAATAGAACAAATGAGCCTAATATTTGTATGAAACCTCAAAAGACCCTGAATAGCCAAAACAATCTTGAAAAGGAAGAAAAAAACTGGACTGACTTCAAACTGAATTATAGTAATTAAAACAGTATGGTATCGGCATAAAAACAGACAGGTCAATAGAGCAAAATAGAGAACCTAGAAATAAGCCCACACATAGATGGTCAATTTATGACAAAGGAACCAAGAATATACCATAAGGAAAGAACAATCTCTTTAATAAATGATGTTTAAAAATTGGACAGCCACTTGTAAAAGAGTGAAACTGGATCAGTGTCGTATACCATACACAAAATTTAACTCAAAATGAATTGAGCATAAGACCTGGACTGATAAAACTCACAGAAAAAATTACAGGCAGTAAGCTCCTTGATGCAGGTCTTGGCAATAATTTTTTTTGAATCTGATTCCAAAAGCAAAAGCAACAAAAGCAAAAATAAATAAGTGGGACTACATCAAACTGAAAATCTTCTGCACAGCAAAGGAAACCACCAACAAAATGAAAAGGCAACCCATTGAATGGGAGAAAATAGTTGTAAATCATGTATCCAGTAAGGATATCCAAAATATCCAAAATACAAACGAACACTCAGTACCAAGAAAACAAACAGCCCAATTAAAAAGTGGGCAGAGAATCTAAATAGTTTTTTTTTTTTTTTGATCATGGGATCAAAAGAGTCGGACATGACTTAGTGCTATCTTCTTTTGAAACTATCACAATGTTGTTAATGGGTTATATTCCAATATAAAATAAAAAGTTAAAAAATTTTAAAGAAGCTCATAGATTCTGAGATCAGACTGCTGGTTGCAAGAGACGAGGTGTTGTAGGGGTGGGAGAAATGGATGAACAGTTTTTTTTGTTTGCTTAAATAAATTTAATAAAAAATTGTTTTTACTATTTCAATTTTTTCTTGTTTAAATCAGGAAAGGGAAAAATCAGAGAACAGGTTTCTGAAAAGAATTGCTACTTAATAGGATTTTAGAAGCATCCCTCTCTGAGTTGTGTCCAGACTGTGTCCAGGCTATGAGGGAAGAGGTCCAGATTACATTAAGGGGCTACTGTGGGCATCTGGTTGATGGTTATTTTAAGACTAACCAAAGCAAACTTTATTTTTAATATTTAATATTCAGTGTATTAAATTTATATATTAAAAATATAGTTTTTTTGAGCTTTGAAATTCAACTTAATCGTTTTATTCTACTTAAAAAGGTAGCAAATTTTAAGAATTACTTTTTAGGAGGTGTTAATGTTTGATTCTATTTCTAAACTAAGACTCCCTTAAACATTTTAAACTACTCTATGAAATCAATGCATTTTGTTTTCAAGTCCTTTACTCACCTGGAAGAACCTTCCAAGTACTTAAGTAACCATTGTAATAGGACAAATTTAACTTATAAAAATGAGTCTTAGGCTTTCTTAAATTTTCTATTACTGATGTATTGTGGGGCCTGGCAGAAGAGATGGGGGCGTGGTGTAAGTTGTTTGTTAAAACTTTTGATTGGCTCCCTTGATTTCCGTGCACGTGGACAGCATGTGATCACCATAGACACTTGTTACCATGAAGCGCATGACGACTTGACCTTTAATGTGATTGGTGCAACTATGGCACATTACAATTTGACCTTTAACGTGATTGGTGCAACCCTCGAAAAACCCCCTTGCTTGCCTATATAAACCAAGAGTTTGTGGCAATAAAGCGGAACTGCTTAGGCGGAATCTCTGTCGCCCCTGGTTGTCTGTCGGTTGCGGAGGAGCTGGGTTGGCGGACAGCAGGCTCACCTCTCCTCGGGAACTCTCGGCTTTGCTGAGGGAAGTTCCACTGCCTCTCTCTTTCTGCGGAGCGCCCCCCGCAAGGTATTGCAACATAATTCTTTAACTAAATCAAGTATTCAGTCCTGTCAATGTTTTTCTTGAATCACAAGGTTAAAATATTTTTATCATAGGCAAATTTATTTTAAATACATCATTTCTAAACTTTACTAAAGAATATTAGTACTATAGAGGTTTGATTTATCATATATTTACTTAATTCCCCAGGTTTAAAGCAAATAATTTTCTTGGAAACAATTATGTCATCCAAACGATCTTAGGATTAGCATTACAAGCACTGATGGAGGTTATATTTTCAGTTGGCTGAGGTTGAATATTAACTAGAGATGTCATTTAGGACATCTGAGCTGCAAAACTGCAGATACCCTTGAAATTTTTCTCACATCTATCGCTATCAATGGGACTCCTCCTCCAAATTCAAGTCATCCATTACCTAATACTTCTTTTCATATACAGCAGTCCACATTTCATTCATTTGATTAGTTTCAACTGATCTATTGCAATGTTACTCTATTTTATATTGTTTTCATACTTTCTTACCTGTTAGCATTATTGTGTGCTTAATGGGATTGGATTGGATTTCATTTATTTTCCAATGCATTTTCTGATTGGTTCCTTTCAGTTTTAAGGTCTGAGCTTATAGTCAAGTTCCCCTAAATGAGGTTGGTGAATTGGAATGGAAACAAACAAATGGAGAAATGGAGAGTTATCCCGAAGAGAGAGTAGAGTGTAGATGTTAAGGTGGATTCTTAGAAAAGGAAACCCTGAATAAAGACCCCAGAGATGATGTGGAGCCCCCAATTCTGATACTACTTCATCCCTCCAATTCCCATGACTCAGCTGTCAAAACCACATGAGAGGTACTTTGTTAAGAGTTTTGGGGGTTACTGAAAGGGATTATATAAAATGAAAAATAGGATGTTTCTTTTTAGGTTTATGTCATTTAAGAAAGCCTTTTCTGCTAAGTGATTGACCTAATGACTTTCTTAAAAAAAGACACTGAGGCAGTTTGTCCCGTAGACCTTACAGATTCTTTCCCTTCTGTTATGTGGGAAGCTTAGTTCCTACAGGAGGTCAGAGTCCCTAATCTTAACAAATTCTATTAGCACACCTAAAAACTAATATTGATTTCTTAATATTATTACACATCTAGCAAAACTCAAAGTTATTTAACTTTTAGCAATTCTTTGTAGATAAGTTGAATAGAAAATTAGGGGAAATAGTCTCATTAAGAAAAACTCTGTGTTAGAACAAATGAACAATCATAGTGAAAGGGCTTCCCAGGTGGTGCAGTTGTAAATAATCTACCTGCCAATGCAGGAGGTGCAGGAGATGTGGGTTTGAGCCCTGGGTCGGGAAAATCCCCTGGAGTTGGCAATGGCAACCCACTCCAGTACTCTTGCCTGGACATTTCCATGGACAGAGGAGCTTGTTGAGCTATATAGTCCATGGGGTTGCAAAGAATCAGACCAGACTGAGTGACTGCACACGCAGGCAGTGAGAGGAAACATTTTACTCATCCTATGAGAAATCTTGTTTCTTCTAGTATTTCTTTGTAGTTAGTGGAAATTTTTATAGAGTAAACCATAGGTATTTCTTTTTCAATGTCTGTTTCCATAACATATTAGACATTCAGGGAGAGTGTTGGTAATTAGTTAACCACTTTCAGCAAGAGGGGACGGAAGGTATAGCACACTTACTGAAATTTCCCTTCTGCCAAAAACCTGGCCCAATGCATGTTTGACCCTCAAAAATAAGGGGGAAAGCTCATCTCATATTCTCTCAATTTCATTGCAGCTTGTTTTCTGGCATTGGGAAGTAAATAGGGAGTTTTGCTTTTGTTTGTTTTTCCTTATCATAGCACAGTATTTCTTAGAACAGTGGGCAACTGAGAATGTTGAAACTGAGGGAATTTTTTGGATTGGTCATCTTGAAGAAGCCTACAGGATTTGGCAGGCATTCAAAAACCAGACTCTGAAGGAGTTGGTAAAATTGGTCTGTTTTTCAGCTTTCTGTCCAAAGAACTACTTCCTTTTGTTGCGGCTTTGGAGTCTGAATTCTCTTGTTTAGAACACGAAGAAAATTTGAAAGCCCTGACAAAATCTATCAAGCAAGGTTGAGGAAACTGCTTCATCCCTTCCATACGCAGGCATCCAGGCAGCTTGCTAAGGCATGCAGAGAGCAACTTAGAGCAATCAGCCTGTTTCCCTTGAGCTCTGTTCTCTTGTTTCCTCTTAGCACATTCAGCCATCTGAGCATCTGACTCAGACATAGCAGAGATACTGTTGCTGCTGGAGGGTAATAGTTTGTTCTGTTATCCTGAAATGCCCTTGCTCTGAGAACATTAGAAGCTGGGGAACTGGATGAATTTTCCCACCATGTGCATTTCTCACTGGCTCTCCCTGCCTCTTATTTCTTTCTACCATCTCAGTGGAAACAGCCATCCCATTTTTCAGGCCACCTGCTTATCTATGGAATCAGGTGCATTTAATGAATACGGAAGAGACGATTACAGAGCAGGTAGCAGAAATGAGAAAAGAGAGTTTCATTTTTCCAGTGCCTTGGAGAATGAGATATTTCATGTAAGCGTATGTTCCTAGACAGCTGAAACTTCTGCCCTGAACATCAAAGTTTGTTTTTAACTTAGGGGAATGGTATAGGGTAGGGTTAAGTACATACTCTTAAGACTCTGAGACAGATTGTCTGTATTTAAATGTTGACTCTCCCCCTTTCTAACTTGGTAACTTTGGACATTATACTTAGCCTCTCGGGGTCAGTTTCCTCATCTGTAAAGTGGGAGCAATAATAGGCTCTATCTTAGATTTGTGAGGATTAAATAATTGAAAGTGAAAGAGGAGAGTGACAAAGTTGGCTTAAAGCTCAACATTCAGAAAACGAAGATCATGGCATCCGGTCCCATCACTTCATGGGAAATAGATGGGGAAACAGTGGAAACAGTGTCAGACTTTATTATTTGGGGCTCCCAAATCACTGGAGATGGTGACTGCAGCCATGAAATTAAAAGACGCTTACTCCTTGGAAGAAAAGTTATGACCAACCTAGATAGCATGAAGAGCAGAGACATTACTTTGCCAACAAAGGTCCGTCTAGTCAAGGCTATTGTTTTCCCAGCGGTCATGTATGGATGTGAGAGCTGGACTGTGAAGAAAGCTGAGTGCCAAAGAATTGATGCGTTTGAACTGTGGTGTTGGAGAAGACTCTTGAGAGTCCCTTGGACTGCAAGGAGATCCAACCAGTCCATTCTGAAGGAGGTCAACCCTGGGATTTCTTTGGAGGGAATGATGCTGAAGCTGAAACTCTAGTACTTTGGCTACCTCATGCGAAGAGTTGACTCATTGGAAAAGACTCTGATGCTGGGAGGGATTAGGGGCAGGAGGAGAAGGGGACAACAGAGGATGAGATGGCTGGATGGCATCACTGACTCGATGGACGTGAGTCTGAGTGAACTCTGGGAGTTGGTGATGGACAGGCCTGGTGTGCTGCGATTCATGGGGTCTCAGAGTCAGACACGACTGAGCGACTGAACGGAACTGAACTGAACTAATGTATGTAAAGCACTTAAAGCAATGCCAAATATGTTGTCATAGAAGAGTTGTTACTATTAATTCAACCATTCATATACAACTATTGCCACAAGATGGTACTCACCTTGTTATTTTATTTTACAGACTATATTGAACATTGAGTACTCAGTACCTTTTGCACACAGAGAAATAGTATAGTCATGCCTTCAGACAGTTTTGTGAAGATGATGATAAAATAATAGTTAATATTGTTTATTGAGGAGGTTTCATGAATGGTATTGGTAATCCTTGCAGTGAACCTCTAAGATAGGTATACTTATAAATAGGTGTGGAGGGTTTATGTACTTGCTGAATTTCATGCATCTAGAAGCAGACAATTTGAAATACAAACTCAGAGCTGGTGCTTTTAGTCACCTAGCCACACTATCTGGTGGCTAGGACTCCTTGCTCCTATACCGGTGTTTCTTAAACTTGAATGTGCATTAGAATCATGTGGAGACCTTGTTAGAACACTCGCTAGAGGGCTGGTTTCCACCTCAGAGGCTGAGAATTGGCATATTAAGTTGCTACATGATGTTGATCCTGCTGGTCACAGATCACTCATACTCTGAGAACTGCTGTCCTACCCTGACTCTAGACTATTTTTAATGCCATTTTTAAAAATTGTCTTTTTGCCATGAGTTGCCCCTTGAGGCTAGTAATGTGTTCTTTTGCTTTCAAATACTATAACACACATTCAGCTGTTTTAAAACCCTCTGTGACCCATTGCCTGTGGTATTGAATTTGTAAATTTTACACAGCAGCTGCCCTTTGAAAGTTTCTTTCACTTGCTGCTCAGTTCCCTGCGGCATTTGGTTCTTCAGCTTTGCTAGGAGCTTGGTTTATTTCCTTGCATGTTAGTTCTTTATATTTTAATGTAGGAAAAGTGTTGAATGTTTAATGGATTTTCCCATCACATGTCACTTTCTCTCCTTTTCGATGCTGAGGGCTTTACACCATCAGAAGTGAAAGTGAAAGTGAAGTCACCCAGTTGTGTCCGACTTTTTGCGACCCCATGGACTGTAGCCGACAAGGCTTCTCTGTCCATGGGATTTTCCAGGCAATAGTACTGGAGTGGATTGCCATTTCCTTCTCCAGGGGATCTTCCCAACCCAGGGATTGAACCCAGGTCTCCCGCATTGTAGACAGACGCTTTACCGTCTGAGCCACCAGGGAAGCAAGAGAGATTATTCTATAATACAGCTTAGTAAAATTTAACACACCTGACTTGGGTTTTTTAGCCTACTTAACAGGAATCCCAAGGACAAAATGCTTTGTATTTATTTCTCCATATCTAGTCCTGTCTTTTATCAATACAGTTCTAAAGTCTCGTGTGAGCCATGAAATCATCACAGAATTTGATCTAGCAAGGTTTTTTTTTCCCTTTGATAAATTGTTTTTCCTCTTATGATAAAAGAATATGTAGATCCTTGATTCCTGAGCTGTCCCTCTATAACTTAACAGTATAAGACAGAAAGCTTACAATTCTGGTGTCCTCCAATGGGATTCCTCCCTTTATTAAAGCATACGTAACTTTGAGTGTACATCTAAGACAAACTGCATCACAGGAGGGAGCTATAGTGACTCACTTGTTCCCTTGATCTCATATTTATCTTTTGCATTGCTTTTTTGGCTGTTCAATGGTAAATTGAAGTAAACAACCTTAAACATAGCTCATGTTATCATTCTAGATCAAACTTTGTGGCCTGGCTAATTCATATGCTCTCCCAGTTTCCTATTATAAACACATATTTTTATTTCTAGATTGCTTTATACTTTAAACATAGGCTTTTCTGTATTACCATGTGTTGGTCATCTTCCAACCTCACTATGTACCTACCTCTGGACTTCATGTTGAAAGAGAAAAGTAAAAATGTATTAGTTTAAACCCCTGAATTGAGGTTTCTTTTACTTTTAACTGAATACATCCCTTAGCTAATTCTCTTAGCAGAATTCTGTCAGGTAGGACTGTTTTACGTGCTAAGTTGATTCAGTCATGTCCGACTCTTTATGACCTGATGGACCGTAGACTGCCAGGCTCCTCTGTGCAGCGTTAGCTAATGCAGTGGCTCAACAAAATCATTAGAAACCATGATGCTTGCTATCTTTCTACTTTTCCGTTTCCTGTGCTATGCAGATTCCTTACTGTTGCTTGATGACTGCAGCATTGCCAGACATTGCAAACGCTGATATGTCAAGAGGAAGGGGAAAAGGCAATCTTTATCTTAGATCTCTTTTTAAGAGATGGAAGCTATCCCTCCAAAGTCTCAACAGACTTCTCATGTCTCATTGGACAGAACTGGGTCACATGTACAAGCAAACCACAGCTTTGTAAAGGGATGAGACAACCATGCTGGGGAGGGAGATGGATTTTGTCTTCCCTTAAAAGGAGTGGCTACATGGTAGACAATGAATAAAAGCAAAGTTCGGTTAGGAAGAAGTGCAGGTGCTGAGGTAGCAATTGACTGTCACAGAAATACAACTGATCTCTTTATAGAACACTACCACTGAGGGGGGATCCTTAGAAAGATACAGAATATTCTGGTAACCTGACATAAGGGAACTAAGACTAGTTTTTATCTGGACAAGTTAATTTAATTAGAAAATGGATGTTATCATATGATCTTATAGAATAGTGCAGGGTGATGAACTCTTATCTAAGAGAGAGAGTTACACTTAGAGGAGGTATTTTGTATCAAAAGCAATCATTAAAGACATGCTACAAAATAGTCCATAGGGCAGACTTACTTTCACTTTGTTTTTTGAATGGCTTTAGCTTCTTGGAGAGTAATTCCATTCTAAGGCAGGTACATTAATACAAATACCTGAAAAATGAGAGGCTGCAAGGAATGAGAAGAAACTATGATGATGCGACTTCCTAGCCATGGTTTATTTCTGAGGTGAAGGCTTGAATTGATTCTTAATTAAGATTTGCAGAACCTTGCTGAGAAATTTGATCTCAGCACCTGAGATTTGTTCCCAGCAGGGGCTCATTAGCTTCAGTGGTTTTGTAAGGATGACTGAAGAGTCTGGCAACCTAAGAACAATGAGGACTTGGTTCAGAAGAACACAGAAGGACCCTGGGGTTTTCTCATTAGAAGATAATTAAAAAGAAAAAATTTAAAAGTTAGATAGCTAATGGGAAGTTGCTATATAATACAGGGAGCTCAACCCGGTACTCTGTGACAACCTAGAGGGTTGAGGTTGGATGGGAGGTGGGTGGGACATATATATATATATATATATATACTTATGACTGATACATATTGTGATGGCAGAAACCAACAATACTGTAAAGCAGTTATCCTCCAATTAAAAATAAATTGAAAACATTAAAAGTGAATAGAAATAGGTAAATATATCATGAATAGGTAGGTCAATCTAAGCAAAATTACAAAACAGACGGTAATAAACTATATGTGTGTTTTTGAAGATATCCACTCAAAAAGATGGGCATATTGAGTCCAGCTATTGCTCAAGGCAGAATTAACAATAATTAATTCTTGCCTCATTAAAAGATTATCTTCTTCCTTCTTTGTGGTTCTTGGTAACAGCCTGTATAATGTTCTTAACGATCTGCATTGGCATGTTTAGTATAAAATGTGCCCTGTCCTATTTGTACATAGCTATGGAACATTAGGAATGGGTTCTCCTTTTCAAAAATCATTTTCTTTTTCTTCGGTATTTATTGTTTGGCCAAATAGCTACAAAATGATTTTATAGTCTAGACCAACACAGCTCTTAAAGCATTTATCTGTTTATTTCTTCACATTTTATAATTTTATTTATCTGCTGCTAGGCTGCTAGGTCACTTCAGTCATGTCTGACTCTGTGTGACCCCATAGATGGCAGCCCACCAGGCTCCTCTGTCCCTGGGATTTTCCAGGCAAGAATACTGGAGTGGGTTGCCATTTCCTTCTCCAATGCATAAAAGTGAGAAGTGAAAGTGAAGTCGCTCAGTTGTGTCCGACTACTAGTGACCCCATGGACTGCAGCCCACCAGGCTCCTCTGTCCATTTAATATAAATATTAAATATTTATAAAATATTTAATATGAGCTTTAAGTCTAACCAATAACACTGAAAAAGCAGATAAAATTTGATTTTGTCAGAGTATGTGGATAAGAAATGGATTTGTTACTGGCCCCTGTTATAGTCCCAGTTACTCTAAATATTTAGTTCTCCTTGAGACCTTCTACCAGATGTTGTACTTCCTGGCAACCTAATGCTAGGGCACCATAATTTTCTTCCAGTATTAAACTATAATCTGTATATGAATCTTGGGCTCAAATTCCAGGTCTGCCACTACTGGATGATTAAATTTGTAACTTGGGGCAAGATACTTAGTCTCTCTGTGCGTCAGTTTCCTCACTTGTAAAATGGGAGCTGCTGCTGCTGCTAAGTCGCTTCAGTCGTGTCCGACTCTGTGCGACCCCATAGATGGCAGCCCACCAGGCTCCGCCATCCTTGGGATTCTCCAGGCAAGAACACTGGAGTGGGTTGCCATTTCCTTCTCCAATGCATGCAAGTGAAAAATGAAAGTGAAGACGCTCAGTCATGTCCGACTCTTCGTGATCCCATGGACTGCAGCCTACCAGGCTCCTTCATCCATGGGATTTTCCAGGCAAGAGTACTGGAGTGGGGTGCCATTGCCTTCTCCAAAAATGGGAGCTAATGATATTAAATATATATACACACCCACACATATATATGTGTATAAATCTTAGAGTGGTTATGAGGACTGAATTAGTTAACACAGGTAAAATAATTTAGAACAGTGTCTGGTCTAATAAGCATGCAATAACATTAGTTAATATTATTCCAATATTTATTTAGAAAACACTTAAAAACAATTCTTAATCCTTGAGAGATATCAAGAGTCTTTCAAAGATTTTTATGGAGAAAATTATAAAACATTTTAATAAAATATTCAGTTCAGTCACTCAGTTGTGTCCGACTCTTTGCGACCCCATGAATCGCAGCATGCCAGGCCTCCCTGTCCATCACCATCTCGCGGAGTTCACCCAGACTCGCGTCCATCGAGTTGGTGATGCCATCCAGCCATCTCATCCTTGGTTGTCCCCTTCTCCTCCTGCCCCCAATCCCTCCCAGCATCAGAGTCTTTTCCAATGAGTCAACTCTTTGCATGAGGTAGCCAACGTACTGGAGTTTCAGCTTCAGCATCATTCCCTCCAAAGAAATCCAGGGTTGATCTCCTTCAGAATGGACTGGTTGGATCTCCTTGCAGTCCAGGGGACTCTCAAGAGTCTTCTCCAACACCACAGTTCAAAAGCATCAATTCTTCGGCGCTCAGCCTTCTTCACAGTCCAACTCTCACATCCATACATGACCCCAGGAAAAACCATAGCCTTGACTAGATGGACCTTAGTCAGCAAAGTAATGTCTCTGCTTTTGAATATGCTATCTAGGTTGATTGTAACTTTCCTTCCAAGGAGTAAGCGTCTTTTAATTTCATGGCTGCAATCACCATCTGCAGTGATTCTGGAGCCCCCCAAAATAAAGTCTGACACTCTTTCCACTGTTTCCCCATCTATTTCCCATGAAGTGATGGGACCAGATGCCATGATCTTCATTTTCTGAATGTTGAGCTTTAGGCCAACTTTTCCACTCTCCTCTTTCACTTTCATCAAGAGGCTTTTTAGCTCCTCCTCACTTTCTGCCATAAGGGTGGTGTCATCTGCATATCTGAGGTTATTGATATTTCTCCCAGCAATCTTGATTCCAGCTTGTGTTTCTTTCAGTCCAGCATTTCTCATGATGTACTCTGCATATAAGTTAAATAAGCAGAGTGACAATATACAGCATTGATGTACTCCTTTTCCTATTTGGAACCAGTCTGTTGTTCCATGTCCGGTTCTAACTGTTGCTTCCTGACCTGCATGCAGATTTCTCAAGAGGCAGGTCTGGTGGTCTGGTATTCCCATCTCTTGAAGAATTTTCCACAGTTTATTGTGATCCACACAGTCAAAGGCTTTGGCATAGTCAATAAGGCAGAAATAGATGTTTTTCTGGAACTCTCTTGCTTTTTCGATGATCCAGCGGATGTTTGCAATTTGATCTCTGGTTCCTCTGCCTTTTCTAAAACCAGCTTGAACATCTGGAATTTCACAGTTCACGTATTGCTGAAGCCTGGCTTGGAGAATTTTGAGCATTACTTTACTAGCATGTGAGACAAGTGCAATTGTGTGGTAGTTTGAGCATTCTTTGGCATTGCCTTTCTTTGGGATTGGAATGAAAACTGACCTTTTCCAGTCCTTTGGCCACTGCTGAGTTTTCCAAATTTGCTGGCATATTGAGTGCAGCACTTTCACAGCATCAACTTTCAGGATTTGAAACAGCTCAATTGGATTTAATGAAATAAAAATTTAAAATATTTTATGTTAATTATTTTACATATGTAAAATTTAAGACCTGAAAATGGACAGATGCCATGTTCATAGATTCAAGGAATCCCATGTCATAATGATGTAAATAAAATTATAAATAAATTCATTTCCAGGCAAAATGCCAATTAGGTGTTTTGCCATGAAATTTGATGTTGATCCAAAATTTATATGGAAGAAGTAAGATCCAAGAATAATGGACAAAGAAAAAGATTGGGAAATTGCCTCATTTTGGGTATCTAGTCTCATTATAAAAAGCTGCAGTAATTAAAATAATGTGCTAGACGTTAACTAGAAATAAACTAAAATTTACCTTACTAAGAATAAACTAAAAAGCTAGAACAGAATAGAGAGTTCAAGAGGCACTAAATAACATAAATGGGAATTTTCATTTTTAAAAAAGTAATATTGTAAATTAAAGAATGAAGAATAAATGCTGTAGGGACCATTGACTATCTACATTTAAAAATTAAACTTTTTCTCTACTCAAATTGTGTAAGAAAGAATAAAATGAATGGAAGATCTAAATGTAAACGTATATTTAGAAAGAACTGAAAGTATCCAGCTGAAAGCCATGATTATGGAGAGAGAGAGTGGGGGTAGAGAGTTAGCATAGACTTCAGTTATCTCTAGATTGATTTCTATTTATAAGACTAGAATCAGTTACGAATAGCAAGAATAGGGATGTTTGTTATCTCAGTAATTATATTTTTGTATTTCCAAAATTTATCAGAAAATTGTAAAAAATACAGAAAATGACATCTTGTAATTGATGAAGAAAATTTTCCTGTTTTTTTGGACTGAATTTTTGGAGACTTTAACACAGAAAGATGTGGAGTACTCTGCACATAGCATATCAACATTTATACCAGAAAAAGCTAGACTGTCATGGATTTGAAATGTGTACCATAAAAGTAGAGAGTTAGATAATAAGAGCAGAGTGGTGAACTAGGGCCAAGATAAAAGCATTAACATAGTCATTCCTAGCTAAGAATTTCATCTTTGATATTATAAGAGGAAGTCATGCAAATCCTATCATCTTGTATGCGTTCATGTATTCAGTCTCTTGAACACATATTTGTTGAAAATCTTTTCTGTGTTAGACATGAAACTAAATGTTGAGGATTCAACAGTGCAGGACAAGACCCTGCCCTCAAGGTTAATCTGTAGTGAGAAAGACATGTTTAAAATAATAATTACCCAGAGGAATATGTCATTATAAAATTTGATCTTGTTATGAAAGAAAACTAATGACAATTGTGTGTTATCTGGAATTCATCATCAAATTTACTGAAGAAACACTTTATAGTTAAAATCAATTCTTTGTCAGTTATCAATTTATTGCCTATCATCTCTAGTTTCATGCATCATAATCCTGTATATTATTGTGAATAAAAGTCATTATATCTTTCCATAGTTTTCGATTCATTAAAAAAAAAACAGTATGATTCTTGGTTTAAAACTTTATTTCAGAGTTAAAACAATGTCTGTGTGGTAGGTTGAATAATGGCCCCCAAAGATATCCAGGTCCTACTCCTTGGGAGTATACTACTCACAGGAGTATAACATTATTTGGAAATAATGTCTTCACAGATGTAATTAAATTAAAACAAGATTATACTGCCTTAGAGTAGGCACTAAATTCCTTAAAAGAAGAGAGAAATTTGCAAAAGGAAATTTCAAAACACTTGCAAACTAAACAGCGCACTATAAGTGAACCCATATTCTAAATATTCATAGAGGAAGTCTCAAAATGAAATGAAAAAATGGAAATGAAAAATTGCATTCCTCCAAAAGGAAATGAAAAAATACATTGAACTGAATGAAAATGAAAAGGTACCATATTAATATTTGTGGGACATTACTAAAGCACCTAGAGGGAAGCTTATAGCACTCAATGTGGAGGTTACAGCACTCAATGCATTAGAAAAGAGGAAAAGCCTCAGATCAATAGCCTGAAACCCTCACCTCAAGAACCTAGAAAAAAGAGCAAAATAAACTGAAACCAAACAGAAGGGAGAAAATAGTAAAGATAAAAGCAGAAGTCAATGAATTGAAAATAAGAAAATCAATGAAACAAGGTGCTGAATCTCTGAAAGGGTCCATAAAACCGACTGTCTTCTAGAAAGACAGAAGCAAAAGAAGAAAGAGCATAGATCACCAATATCAGGAAGAAAAGGGGATTATCTCTAAAACCAATGCAGGCGTCAAAATGATGAGGGAATACTGCAAACAGTTCTACAAGCAGAAAGTTTTCATTTTGATATTTTTATTTATTTGGCCGTGCCAGGTCTTAGTTGAGGCATGCAAGATCTTTAGCTGTGGCGTGCGAACTCTTAGTTGTGGCATGTGGGATCTAGTTCCCTGACCAGGGATAGAACCTGGGCCCCCTGCCTTGGACGCACAGAGTCAGCTCCTGGATCACCAGGAAGTCCTGATGCACAGAAATTTGACAGCTTAAATGAAATGAACCAATTGCTCAAAAAACACAAACTACTGCATCTCACCTAATATGAAATAATTAATTTGAACATCCTATGAATATTACATAAACTGAATTTGTAATAAAAAACCCTCAAAAGAAATCTCCGAGTCCAGATTGTTTCACTAGAGAACCCTACAAACCACTTGAAGAATTAATACCAATTCTACACTATCTCTTCTAGAAGAAAGAGGCGATTATTTTATGAAGCTCATATTACTCTGATACCAAAACCAAAAACAGTACAAAAAAATAATAAAACCATAGACAATGTTTCCTATGAATATAGATGCAGAAATCCTTAACAAAATATTAATAGAATTCTTAAATATATATTAAAAATGACATTCCACGACCAAGTGATTTTGTACCAGGGGTACAATAAGAAATCTAGAAATCCAATGAATGGTTTTATTTTTTGAAAACGCTTGAGCAAAGAATGAAATATAAAACGGTGGAAAAATTTTTTATTTACTTATTTTTGTTCTTTAAACACAGAGTATGCTCCATAGCTCCGTGAAGTGCACTATGCTATTTAGTTATTATGTGAGCTGCATACAACCAATAATATAATCTATACCGTTGATTCCATTATCTTCTACTAGTTACACATTTTCCTTTAAGGCAAATTTATAACAATTTTGTATATTTTCATAGACAGCATTCATAAGACTATAACATTTTAAAGAGGACTATAGCTATAAAATTGTTTTAAAAATGAATATCTAAAAACTGCATTGCTTTATTAATAATATGTATATTTGGCTTGTTAAAAATCATTTCTTAGTAAATGATTACACTTACAAATATAAATTTAGGTGAATCATTGGCTCTACTGAACAGTGATCAAGCATTGTCAATTTCAAAAGGCTCTTAAAAGCAGTCTTTTTCCTACTCTCTCTTAGAAACAAGTTATGAAAATTAAAGGACATACAATATATTTTTATCAAATATGAAATGAACAAATCTCTAGAAAATTATTTTTAATATTTTACAGAGCATCTTATGAGATCCAGGCCAGAGCACCTTAATGGCTACATTAGGGTGTAATGGGCCAGTACCAAGCATCAACTTTATTTTCCTGTGTACCTGTGTAGATATTATTTCTAGATGTTTGGATATTTTTTTGTAGTAAGATTACTAGAATACGTCCCAGTGATGAAACCATAATAAAGACAGTTTATATAGCTGAGTATTATCATTTTTCAATGGTGGGAAATATAAAGCAGAATAGAATAACAAAAGCAAACAAAAATGACAAAGGCAACAACTAAAAACATTTTTTAAACCTTAAAAATTACATTTATGAAGCCAATAATTATTCTTCATAATTTTATCTGGCAATAAATATAATATTGGTAGGTAGTAATGTGTAGTAGTTTATTATTGAGTTTAATACTCCTTTGTATAAAACAGTATTATCATTCGTTTTCATAGGACCACAGTGATTTTTATTTTTATGAAGACCAAGTAGCAAGCACATTTGTAACATGGAAGATTTGGATTCAGTGCATTTAAATAAACACAACCTCATACACAGAGCTCATTAATTTATCCTCAATTGATGTATAAATTTTTGAACCAATCTTAATTTGCCAGCTGAGTGGCATATGAGATCTCAACAGGAAATTTTTATTAATTTTGATGAGGACTTCATATATTTCTACCGTGCTTCTGAAAGATACAAAAAGGAAATTGCAGTTTTTGTAGTTAGTTAAGGAATGAACACAATCCAGTTTACCCTAAACTTCAGAGCAGGAGTTGAACTTTAGGATTTTTTTTGTTGGCTTAGCTCCAGCTGCCTCATAAGAACATGATTTTTGGTTCATATTTATATTTTCATGTGTTGACTCATTCCCTTCTTTGAAATTGTCTTTTTCTTTAAGAAAATACCCTTTATGAATCATTGGATTTAAGCCTCATGCATCTATTTGCTCTGTCTCCTGATTTTACAAAGACTTTTTCTAGAAAATGACATTAGGAGATTCCTGGCATATGATTGGATTGGCAAATAATTCAGGTACATGTGAAAAAATATCAATGAGAAATCAGGAAAATTCAATATATATATATATATATATATATATATACCATACCAAGTGCTCATAAGAATGTAGGGGAAGATGAAACCATACTGAATGTTGGTTGGAGTGTAAGTTGTTTGATGACTTTGGAGAGCAATTTGTGAACACCTTGTAGAGATGAATTTGTACCTGCCTCTCCATCCTACCATTATACATCTTTACCCTAAAAAACCCTGGGCATTTGTGTACTGGGAGAGTCTTTGAGCAGGCTGTAACAAGGGAGATAATCCACTTAACAAAGAATAAATGTATAAGCCATTGTTAGCCAAACAATTACTAATCAACATTTAAAATAAATCTTCCAGATCTACAAGAGGAAGTATGGTTAACTTCAAAAATGCAATGCTGAGTAAAAAGCAGTAAGTTACAAATTATACTTAAGTATAATTCATTTATGTAGACTTTAAAAAATAGTACTATTTATGGATGCTGCATATGTAATAAAGTAGAAAAACATCATAAATATAATACACACCATCGTTAGAATAGTGGTTACTTCTGGGCATGAAGATGGCAGCTTGAGGATAGAGATGAAGGTGTAACATTTCATTCCTTAGTAAACAAAGTGAGAGAGTTGAAGTAAAGAGAGCAAAATATTAGCATCTGTTCAATCTTGGTATTTTAGCACTGTTAGGCTAATTTTACACATTGCCTTTTGTACTCTTACATGTTTAAATGGTTTTATAGTGAAGGGAAAAAATCCTGATCATCAATTGCAAAGGCTAATTAGGTGAATTCAGGTGAGTTCAACCAGGTAAATGTAACTCTCATGAGGTCAAACCAACAAAGCAGGGAATTGAAGTTTTTCTCCAAAACTGGCCCAAGGGAATAGCAAGAGGAATCAATTTGTCCAGGAATGAACTTTGAAAATAGATTAGGATTAATTGCTATTCTCATGGGAACTTAATCTTCTCTGAAGTATTCTTTAAAGAAACTTTGAGATGTTAACTTCTCCAATGCTTGTATTTTCTCAATAATAAAAAGAATGATAATATGTTCAAGCTGGTTTTAGAAAAGGCAGAGGAACCAGAGATCAAATTGCAAACACCCCCTGGATCATCAAAAAAGCAACAGAGTTCCAGAAACATCTATTTCTATTGACTATGTCAAAGCCTTTCACTGTGTGGATCACAATAAACTGTGGAAAATTCTGAAAGAGATGGGAATACAGGACCACCTGACCTGCCTCTTGAGAAACCTTTATGCAGGTAGGAAGCAACAGTTAGAACTGGACATGGAACAACAGACTGGTTCCAAATAGGAAAAGGAGTACGTCAAGGCTGTATATTGTCACCCTGCTTATTTAACTTACATGCAGAGTACATCATGAGAAATGCGGGGCTGGAAGAAGCACAAGCTTGAATCAAGATTGCCAGGAGAAATTCCAATAACCTCAGATATGCAGATGACACCATACTTATGGCAGAAAGTGAAGAGGAACTAAAAAGCCTCTTGATGCAAGTGAAAGAGGAGAGTGAAAAAGTTGGCTTAAAGCTCAACATTCAGAAAACAAAGATCATGGCATCTGGTCCCATCACTTCATGGGAAATAGATGAGGAAACAGTAGAAACAGCATCAGACTTAATTTTTTTGGGCTCCAAAATCACTGCAGATGGTGACTGCAGCCATAAAATAAAAAGACTCCTTGGAAGAAAAGTTATGACCAACATAGATAGCATATTGAAAAGCAGAGACATTACTTTGCCAACAAAGGTCCATCTAGTCAGTTCTGTTCAGTTTAGTCGCTCAGTCGTGTCCAACTCTTTGCGACCCCATGAATTGCAGCACACCAGGCCTCGCTGTCCATCACCAACTCCTGGAGTTCACTCAGACTCATGTCCATTGAGTCAGTGATGCCATCCAGCCATCTCATCCTCTGTCGTCCCCTTCTCCTCCTGCCCCCAATCCTCCCAGCATCAGAGTCTTTTCCAATGAGTCAACTCTTTGCAAGAGGTGGCGAAAAGACTGGAGTTTCAGCTTTAGCATCAGTCCTTCCAAAGAACCCCTAGGACTGATCTCCTTTAGGATGGACTGGTTGGATCTCCTTGCAGTCCAAGGGACTCTCAAGAGTCTTCTCCAACACCACAGTTCAAAAGCATCAATTCTTCGGCACTCAGCCTCCTTCACAGTCCAACTCTCTCATCCATACATGACTACTGGAAAAACCATAGCCTTGACTAGACAGACCTTAGTCGGCAAAGTAATATCTCTGCTCTTCAATATGCTATCTAGGTTGATCATAACTTTCCTTCCAAGGAGTAAGCTTCTTTTAATTTCGTGGCTGCAGTCACCATCTGCAGTGATTTTGGAGCTCAAAATAATAAAGTCTGACACTGTTTCCACTGTTTCCCCATCTGTTTCCCATGAAGTGATGGGACCAGATGCCATGATCTTTGTTTTCTGAATGTTGAGCTTTAAGCCAACTTTTTCACTCTCCTCTTTCACTTTCATCAAGAGGCTTTTTAGTTCCTCTTCACTTTCTGCCATAACGGTGGTGTCATCTGCATATCTGAGGTTATTGATATTTCTCCCGGCAACCTTGATTCCAGCTTGCGTTTCTTCCAGTCCAGCGTTTCTCATGATGTACTCTGCATAGAAGTTAAATAAGCAGGGTGGCAATATACAGCGTTGACGTACTCCTTTTCCTATTTGGAACCAGTCTGTTGTTTCATGTCCAGTTCTAATTGTTGCTTCCTGACCTGCCTATACGTTTCTCAAGAGGCAGGTCAGGTGGTCTGATATTCCCATCTCTTTTAGAATTTTCCACAGTTTATTATGATCCACACAGTCAAAGGCTTTGGCATAATCAATAAAGTAGAAATAGATGTTTTTCTGGCACTCTCTTGCTTTTCCCATGATCCAGGGGATGTTTGCAATTTGATCTCTGGTTCCTCTGCCTTTTTGAAAACCAGCTTGAACATCAGGAAGTTCACGGTTCACATATTGCTGAAGTCTGGCTTGGAGAATTTTGAGCATTACTTTACTAGCATGTGAGACAAGTGCAATTGTGCGGTAGTTTGAGCATTCTTTGGCATTGCCTTTCTTTGCGATTCAAATGAAAACTGACCTTTTCCCATCCTGTGGCCACTGCTGAGTTTTCCAAATTTGCTGGCATATTGAGTGCAGCACTTTCACAGCATCATCTTTCAGGATTTGAAATAGCTCAACTGGAAGTCCATCTCCTCCACTAGCTTTGTTCGTAGTGATGCTTCCTAAGGCCCACTTGATTTCACATTCCAGGATGTCTGGCTCTAGATGAGTGATCATACCATCATGATTATCTGGATGGTGAAGATCTTTTTTGTACAGTTCTTTTGTGTATTCTTGCCACCTCTTAATATCTTCTGCTTCTTCTAGGTCCATACCATTTCTGTACTTTATCGAGCCCATCTTTGCATGAAATGTTCCCTTGGTATCTCTAATTTTCTTGAAGAGATCTCTGGTCTTTCCCATTCTGTTGTTTTCCTCTATTTCTTTGTATTGATTGCTGAAGAAGGCTTTCTTATCTCTTCTTGCTATTCTTTGGAACTCTGCATTCAGATGCTTATATCTTTCCTTTTCTCCTTTGCTTTTTGCTTCTCTTCTCTTCACAGCTATTTGTAAGGCCTCCCCAGGCAGCCATTTGCTGTTTTGCATTTCTTTTCCATGGCGATGGTCTTGATCCCTGTCTCCTGTACACTGTCACGAACCTCATTCCATAGTTCATCAGGCACTCTATCTATCAGATCTAGGCCCTTAAATCTATTTCTCACTTCCATTGTATAATCATAAGGGATTTGATTTAGGTTATACCCGAAGGGTCTAGCAGTTTTCCCTACTTTCTTCAATTTAAGTCTGAATTTGGCAATAAGGAGTTCATGATCTGAGCCACAGTCAGATCCTGGTCTTGTTTTTGTTGACTGTATAGAGCTTCTCCATCTTTTGCTGCAAAGAATATAATCAGTCTGATTTCAGTGTTGACCATCTGGTGATGTCCATGTGTAGAGTTTTCTCTTGTGTTGTTGAAAGAGGATGTTTGCTATGACCAGTGCATTTTCTTGGCAAAACTCTATTAGTCTTCGCCCTGCTTCATTCCACATTCCAAGGCCAAATTTGCCTATCACTGCAGGTGTTTCTTGACTTCCTACTTTTGCATTCCAGTCCCCTATAATGAAAAGGACACCTTTTTTGGGAGTTAGTTCTAAAAGGTCTTGTAGGTCTTTATAGAACCATTCGACTTGAGCTTCTTCAGTCTTACTGGTTGGGGCATAGACTTCGATTACCGTGATATTGAATGGTTTGCCTTGGAAACAAACAGAGATCATTCTGTCGTTTTTGAGATTGCATCCAAGTACTGCATTTCAGACTCTTTTGTTGACCATGATGGCTACTCCATTTCTTCTGAGGGATTCCTGCCTGCAGTAGTAGATATAACTGTCATCTGAGTTAAATTCACCCATTCTGGTCCATTTTAGATTGCTGATTCCTAGAATGTCGACGTTCACTCTTGCCATCTCTTCTTTGACCACTTCCAATTTGCCTTGATTCATGGATCTGACATTCCAGGTTCCTATGCAATATTGCTCTTTACAGCATCGGACCTTGCTTCTATCACCAGTCACATCCACAGCTGTGTATTGTTTTTGCTTTGGCTCCATCCCTTCATTCTTTCTGGGGTTATTTCTCCACTTATCTCCAGGAGCATATTGGGCACCTACTGACCTGGGAGTTCCTCTTTCAGTATCCCATCATTTTGCCTTTTCATACTATTCATGGGGTTCTCAAGGCAAGAATACTGAAGTGGTTTGCCATTCCCTTCTCCAGTGGACCGCATTCTGTCAGACCTCTCCACCGTGACCCGCCTGTCTTGGGTTGCCCCGTGGGCATGTCTTAGTTTCATTGAGTTAGACAACGCTGTGGTCCTAGTGTGATTAGATTGTCTACTTTTCTGTGAGTATGGTTTCAGTGTGTCTGCCCTCTGATGCCCTCTTGCAACACCTACCATCTTACTTGGGTTTCTCTTACCTTGGGCGTGGGGTATCTCTTCACAGCTGCTCCGTCTAGTCAAGGCTGTGGTTTTTCCAGTGGTCGTGTATGGATGTGAGAGTTGGACTATAAAGAAAGCTGAGTGCTGAAGAACTGATGCTTTTGAACTGTGGTTTTGGAGAAGACTCTTGAGAGTCCCTTGGACTGCAAGGAGATCCACCAGTCCATTCTGAAGGAGATCAGCCCTGGGATTTCTTTGGAAGGAATGATGCTGAAGCTGAAGCTCCAGTACTTTGGCCACTTCATGTGAAGAGTTGACTCACTGGAGAAGACTCTGATGCTGGGAGGGATTGGGGGCAGGAGGAGAAGGGGACGACAGAGGATGAGATGGCTGGATGGCATCACTGACTCGATGGACGTGAGTTTGAGTGAACTCCGGGAGTTGGTGATGGACAGGAAGGCCTGGCGTGCTGCGATTCATGGGGTCGCAAAGAGTCGGACATGACTGAGCGACTGAACTGACTGAACTGATATAGTCCATGTAATTCTCCAGGCCAGAATACTTGAGTGGGTAGCTTTTCCCTTCTCCAGGGGATCTTCTCAACCCAGGGATCAAAGTCAGGTCTCCCACATTGCAGGCAGATTCTATACCATCTGAGCTACCAAGGAAGCCCACTTGAGCATTAAAATATTTTAAAATTGAGAAATTGAGTAGGTAGAGTTTTGATAGAATAAAATCAAGGCAGAAAAATTGTCTGAAATAGTCCTTAAGTATATTTATTTCTCTCAGAAAAGGGAGAAAGCTGATGATGACAGGATGAGATTTTGTACTGGATAAAAAAAGCTAAGTTTCTGAAGATATTTTGGTAGAGATCTACATCATATTTTAGAATTAATTATTGAGCCGTCAGATGTTCTAGTAAGTAATTACTATTTTCCATGAACTGAACTGTGCTGTTTTACGAGTAGGATCTCATGCAGTCCTGACAACCTTATATACTCATTTTGCAGATGAGAAAACTGAGGAGGTGAGAGAAGGAGTAAAGGACTCAAGGTCACACAGTTTGGAAACAGTAGAGTCATGGTTCAACCTATAGTAGGATTCAGATGCACTTAGGGAACTCTGCTTTTCTTCCATCTTTAGGTTGTTAAGGGGTCCCAGTGCAAAAATTCCCATAACTGACTAGCTTTTGGGAAAAGCAGGTGAATCTGAACTCTGAAACCTACAACCCACGCTGCCCCCCTTTTTATGGCAGCCTGAGCATTTTCTGCTTGTTTATGAGAAACAGTCAGTAATAAGGGGAGTAACCCAAGACACCTCAATAAGGGAATTCTTAAAGATAGGATAAAGTTTAATGGAAACAGGTGTTCTGCTTGGAAGACATGCTAGGGAACCATGGATAGTATTTCTTCTCCTTTTTATTTTTATTTTTTTTTCTTCTCCTTTTTAGCCATAATATAATTAGAAGTCTAGTAATCCCCTCAGATATGCAGATGACACCACCCTTATGGCAGAAAGTGAAGAGGAACTTAAAAGCCTCATGATGAAAGTGAAAGAGGAGAGCGAAAAAGTTGGCCTAAAGCTTCAGTTGAAAACGAAGATCATGGCATCTGGTCCCATCACTTCATGGGAAATAGATGGGGAAACAGTGGAAACAGTGTCAACTTTATTTTGGGGGGCTCCAAAATCACTGCAGATGGTGACTGCAGCCATGAAATTAAAAGACGCTTACTCCTTGGAAGGAAAGTTATGATTAACCTAGATAGCACATTGTAAAGCAGAGACATTGCTTTGCCAACAAAGGTCCGTCTAGTCAAGGCTGTGGTTTTTCCATTGGTCATGTATGGATACGAGAGTTGGACTCTGAAGAGAGCTGAGCACCGAAGAATTGGTGCGTTTGAACTGTGATGTTGAAGAAGACTCTTGAGAGTCCCTTGAACTGCAAGGAGATCCAACCAGTCCATTCTAAAGGAGATCATCCCTGGGTGTTCTTTGGAAGGAACGATGCTGAAGCTGAAAATCCAGTACTTTGGCCACCTCATGTGAAGAGTTGACTCATTGGAAAAGACTCTGATGCTGGGAGGGGTTGGGGGCAGGAGGAGAAGGGGATGACAGAGGATGAGATGGCTGGATGGCATCACTGACTCGATGGACGTGAGTTTGAGTGAACTCTGGGAGTTGGTGATGGACAGGGAGGCCTGGCGTGCTGCGATTCATGGGGTCGCAAAGAGTCGGACATGACTGAGCGACTGAACTGAACTGAACTGACTGAACTGAATCTGAATTACTTTGCAGGCAGAGAAACCGTAAAAGACTTTGAAAGAGAAACAGAATTCAGAATGTTGTATTTTGTCTTTTATTACAAAAGAAATACAAGCACACAGTAGAAGATTAGAAAATGCTGGCAATCAAAGAAAAGAGAAAAGTTTACGTACGAAATCTGTATCATTGAGTGATATACATCACTATTACCTTGGGGTGCAGAACTGTATATACGTTCTTTAAGAATCAAATTATGTTGTGAAACCTGTTTTGTTACTTGATTATAGCTTTGTAAAAGGTTAAAAGCATTTACTTTCATTCTTTAGGGCATAAATGGAGCCGCAGAAATGTGAATGCAATAAGTGTGTATTCATGAGACCTTGAACTACTTTTCATAAGTCTGGCTTGAATGCAGTGTTAGTTCCTTCTGTGTTTTTACTCAAGGTGATTCATCGCAATTATGATATAGTTCTTGAGGCCAGCTATTGGGTGACTCTCGGGACCTTCATGAATTAAGCTGTGAAATTGACAAACCTATATGTCAACTATGATTGTTCTTCCAGGTTGGAAGAATAATCCAGGGCCAAAATTAAGACAGGTAGCCATAATTTTTGAAAGGTAAAAGAGATCCTACAGAATATGTGTGTATTTCACACGTGAGGATAGAGAGAATTCTGAAACACTACCCAAAGTCAGACAACTAGTTGTTGGTGAGAGATTGCAACTGAAATCCAGCTGTTCTAACTTCCAGTCCATTGCATTTTCATCCATTGTACGTGTCTCTCACTAAGGATCCCATCTCTAACACTGCAGAATAGAGCACTGTGTTGTTGTTCAGTCACTAAGTCATGTCTGACTCTTTGAGACCTCATGGGCTGCAGCATGCCAGACTTCCCATCCTTCACTATCTCCCGGTGGTTGCTCAAACTCATGTCCATTGAGTTGGTGATGCTGTCCAACCATCTCATCCTCTGTTGCCCTATTCTCCTCCTGCCCTCAATCTTTCCCAGAATCAGGGTCTTTTCCAATGAAGAGCACTGTATCGTCTGGTTTATTAGGGGCAATATTTCCAACCCCCAGACTCATAACCGTATGTAAGGAGAGGGTCCCTGGGAACATCTCTACCATTAAGAAATTCCAGGAAGCAGAGTAATTGTACCCATTAACTCTTTAAGTCCTTTCTATCAAGGGAAGAACATAATGTCCATTCTCAGATCTTAGGATTTAGGACAGCCATTGGAAAGAGTTTTTAAATTTAGCTTTTCAGTCCTATGAGCTATGAGGCATGGTGGGATTTAAGGTGGAGGGATAAATGTGTGAAAGAAGCTAGCCAGAAAATAGCCACAGATTTAGCTTCACCAGTAGGAATATTTTTCTTTTTTGTCCTCCCTTTGTCAGTTGTCATCACTTCTTCATCATCACTATGACTTTAAAAAAATCTATCTCACGCATACGATAGTCAGATACTGAATTCAGTGTTTTCATATGCATTATCTCATTTAATTTTATAAATCAAGTTATGTTATTTCCGTTGTATAAATTAGAAAACTGAGGCCCAAGAGACCTTAAATAATTTGGTCAAGGGCTTTCTACCTAGTAATCAAGCTAGGATTCTAACTTAAATATTCGAATCTCTAGAACCCATGCTCTTTGCAATCTATTATACTGTTCTTCTGATAAACAGATCAAATTGCCAACATTCATGGAATCACAGACAAAGCAAGAGAATTCTAGAAAAACATCTACTGCTTCATGGAATATGCTAAAGCCTTTGACTGTGTGGATCACAATAAACTGTGGAAAATTCTGAAAGAGATGGGAATACCAGACCACCTGACTTTGCCTCCTGAGAAGCCTGTATGCAGGTCAAGAAGCAACAGTTAGAATCAAACATGAAACAATGAACTGGTTCAAAGTTGGGAAAAGAATACATTAAGGCTGTGTTTTGTCACTCTGCTTATTTAACTTCTATGCATAGTACATCATGCAAAATGCTGGGCTGGATGAAGCACAAACTGGAATCAAGATCTCTGGGAGAATTATCAATAAGCTCAGATATGCAGATGACACCACCCTAAAGGCAGAAAGTGAAACAGAACTAAAGAGCCTCTTGGTGAAGGTAAAAGAGGAAAGTGAAAAAGCTAGCTTAATACTCAACATTCAGAAAACTAAGATCATGGCATGCAGTCCCATCACTTCATGGCAAATAGATGGGGAAGCAACAAGAAACAGTGACAGACTTTATTTTCTTGGGCTCCAAAATCACTGTGAACAGTGGCTGCAGCCATGACATTAAAAGACCCTTGCTCCTTGGAAGAAAAGCTACGACAAACCTAGACACATATTAAAAAGCTGAGACATCAGCATTGCCGACAAAAGTACATATAGTCAAAGCTATGGTCTTTCTAGTAATCATGTACGGGTGTGAAAGTTGGACCATAAAGAAGGCTAAGAGCCAAAGAATTGATGTTTTCAAACTGTGGTGTTGGAGAAGATAATCCTAAAGAAAATCAACCCTTAATATTCATTGGAAGGACTGATGCTGAAGCTGAATCTCCAATATTTTGGCCACCTAATGTGAAGAGTCAACTCATTGGAAAAAACCCTGATGCCTGAAAAGGCTGAGGGTAAGAAGAGAAGGAGGAGGCATAGGATGAGACGATTGGATGGCACATCAGTTTGAGCAAATTCCGGGAGATGGAGAAGGACAGGGAAGCCTGGTGTGCTGCAGTCCATGGAGTTGCAAAGAGTCAGACATGACTGAGCCACTGAACAACAACCGATAAACTTCTGCGAGTGTTGAGATCCAAAAACCCCAGTCAGAGTGCAGAATAAGCTTGAACATGATCTGAAGAGTGGCAAAAATGAGGTCTAAGCTGGGGCACATAAGGTCTGTGGTGGTGAGCTTTCTGGTTTGTACAGTTTAGTACCAGAAATTTGATTTCTCTGTCTATCCTTGAGGTCATGTTGGGAGCCTAGGGGTTAGAAAGATCTAACAAGATCAGGCTGAAGGCCACGGGTGAGAAAGATCTAACAAGATCAGGCCAAAGTCCACAACTGTACTATTTGTGTAACAGGAAACATAGATAAAAATTAGGAATTAGGGCAGACCTCCAGCTGGGTAGAATGGCTCTGGGATTTATGCTAGATGCTCATGAAGGTACCACAGGGGCACAATTCACTCTAAACATCCTACATCAGGCACTGATATAGCATGCTAATTCCAGAATAAGCCTAAATTTTTTACATATGGCACTTGTTACTCAAAAAGAAACTTTAGTGGAACTAAGTGCAGCTTATGTGTTATTTTCAGTTTTTGGCTAATGAGACACTTATGTGTGCTCTGGCTGAAGACCAGGATGGGAATGGTGAGGATCTCCAGCTAGAGAAAATAAAATACAGATGATCATGGGTTGGTGAAGGAGCCAAGTCAAGGTAATAGATGTCACTCTGAGAGGTAGAGGGACGGATTTCTCTATTAGAGGGTGTGCACATTTTCCAATGTGAATATCTATAGCAGTAATTCGCAAAGTGTGGTCCCTAGTAGGTAGGACAACAGCATCAGACTCACATGGAAACTCACATGAAATGTGCATTCTTAGGCTCCATCTGAAACCTAGTTAATTAGACACTCTAGGGGTAGAGACAAACCTTCTGGGTGAGTAGGATCCAACTGAAGTTTGAGACCCACTGACTTGCAGCATTACAGCATTTATTTATCAGAGCAACCACATGAGTTAAGTATTATCATCTCCGTTTTGCACAAGATAAATCCAGGAGATGTCATTTAATGTGAAGTATCATACCCAAGATTACATAACTAGTAAATAGTAAAATTGAGATTAAACTTGACTGTTGCATGGCTAAAGTTATGTGTGCTTCCAGATATTTTAAACTGTTAACTGAATTTAATCTTTTGGTTAATATATTTGGATATTTTCTTCAGAGGTGATTATTGTATCATGAATATCGTAGAGCATCTCATGACATGTCATATATCATGACATATGTAATGGATTGTATTATATCAAACTCTATATATTTTGCCTCTAACATAACATAGCATTTAGATGATATAAGAGGAGCTACAGTCTACATGGAATTATACTGAAGAGCTTCCATATTAACCAGCTTCTCCTCCTCTTCCCTTTAGCTCTTTTTCTTCCACAATTTATGTTGAATTTCAGTGCTATGAAAGTTGAGAATAGTCCAATAAGCAACAGTATATCTTTATTTAGAATTACCAGTTAACATCTTGCCACATATGCTTTTTCTTTCTCTGTGTGTATAATCACATGTATCTCACATACGTATATTTTCCTGAATTATTCAACGTAAATTGCAGATAGTTTTAACAGTTCACCTTTAAATAATTTAACATATAAGCCAAGGACAGAGGCTTTCTCTAACACAACCACAAAACTGCTAGACACCAAATAAGTTTAGCATTTGTTCTGTAATACAATAAAAATATATGGTCTATATTCAAATTTCTCCAATTATTAAAGAAAAGGTTCCATATGTTTTTAAAGTTCAAGATTCAATCAAAATTATGTAATGCATTTTGCTGCCATGTCTTTTTCATCTTGTTTGTCTAGAGCCATGCCTCTTTTTGTTTGCTTTTATGCCACTGGCATTTTTGGAGTGTGGGCTAGTTGTCTAAAAAATACCCCACTTCCCACTTGTGTACTTCCTGTTGCGTCACACTAGGAAGCACATGATGTCTGTTTGTGCCATTCTTGATGAGCAGTTTGGTTATTCGGTTAGGTGATGTCTGCTAGATCTCTGGAGCAGGGAGATACTCCTTCCTCTTATAAATCAAAAGTGGCATGTGGGATGGGATCATAGGATGGATTATCCTGCTCTTCAACAATTTTTCACTCAATGTGGATCCTTGTCTAAATCATATATCACACAAGGGGTTGCAAAATGGTGATTTTTTTGGAAGGCAGCTATGCTCACCAGCGTTTGTATGACCAACGCTGTACAAAATGGTGATTTTTTTAAAAAATTCTATTACTTCTGCTTTTATTTTCTAGCATTCTTCTAAAAGGAAGAATCCCTTTCTCCACCATTTTCCCATTTTCCTCTCTTATTTTTGTATGTACTAAATATTATGTATGTATGTGTTATCACTATTTACTTTATGTTTTCTTAATAATGTCTTTAAATTCATGTTTCAGGTTGATCTATTATCTTTTAGTGCAGAAATACATCATAAGTTTTGATTTATGATGCTAACTATATGGTCACTGGATTTATACCTAGATAGAATAAATAGAAAAGAGATTAGATAATTTGTGTATCAAATGGGTTGGTTCAGCCCTTTACTGTTCTAATTGTTATTACTCCTTAGGACTTCTTTGATGTATTTTGGGCAAGAGGGATGGCCAGAGAGAATCACTTATATTTGATTTTTAAAAAAATTCCCATAATTATATCATACCTTTAAGGGAAATATGCTTTGAATTTGGGTCATAGACTTGGTTTCTGGTGGGTTTTTACATCTCTGTAAGTTCAGTAGTCTTTTCAAAGTATTTTATATACTTGTTAATGTGACATATTAACATGTTTTATATATATACATATATATTTAATTTTTATAAAAAGAGGTTCTTTATGTTTCCTCTGGTGATATGAGCCATTAATTTTTTTTATCATTTTGGAACTTTCTAGATTTTTTTAAACTCAATTTTTTAATTGAAATCCAATTGACTTACAATATTGTGTTCATTTTTACTATACAGCAAAGTGGTTCTGTTATACATACATATATATATATACACACACATATGGATATATTATTTTTCTTTTTAAAATTTAATTTTTTATTGGTGTATAATTGCTTTATTGTGTTAGTTTCTGCTCTACAACAAAGTGAATCAACTGTATACATATACATATATCCCTTCCCTCTTGAACCTCTCTTCCACTAGCCTCTATCCCACCCCCTAGGTCATCTCAGAGCACCGAGCTGAGTTCCCTGTGCTAAATAGCAGCTTACCACTAGTTATCTATCTTAACATGGTAGTGTATATATGTCAGTCCTACTTTTCCAATCTGTCCCAAATTCTTTTCCATTATGGTTATCACAGGCTATTGAATATAGTTCCCTGTGATATACACGAGGACCTTGTTGTTTTCCCATCCGATATATAATAGTTCAGATCTGCTAATTCCAAACATCTAGTCCTTCCCTCCTCAATCCCTGGTTTCCCCCTTAGCAACCACAAATCTGTTCTCTATGTTTGTGAGTCTGATTCTGAATGTTTCACAGATAAGTTCCTTTGTTTCATATTTCACATATAAGTGATATCACATGATATTTGTCTCTCTTTCTGACCTACTTCACTTAGTACGATAATCTCTAGGTCCATTTATGTGACTATACATGCCATCATTTCAGTTTTTATGATTGAGTAGTCTTGATGAAAGTGAAAGAGGAGAGTGGAAAAGTTGGTTTAAAGCTCAACATTCAGAAAACGAAGATCATGATATTTGGTCCCATTATTTCGTGGGAAATAGATGGGGAAACAGTGGAAACAGTGTCAGACTTTATTTTTTTGGGCTCCAAAATCACTGCAGATGGTGATTGCAGCCATGAAATTAAAAGACGCTTACTCCTTGAAAGGAAAGTTATGACCAACCTAGATATCATATTCAAAAGCAGAGACATTGCCAACAAAGGTCCATCAAGTCAAGGCTATGGTTTTTCCAGTAGTCATGTATGGATGTGAGAGTTGGACTGTGAAGAAAGCTGAGCGCCGAAGAATTGATGCTTTTGAACTGTGGTGTTGGAGAAGACTCTTGAGAGTCCCTTGGACTGCAAGGAGATCCAACCAGTCCATTCTAAAGGAGATCAGCCCTGGGATTTCTTTGGAAGGAATGATGCTAAAGCTGAAACTCCAGTACTTTGGCCACCTCATGAGAAGAGTTGACTCATTGGAAAAGACTCTGATGGTGGGAGGGATTGAGGGCAGGAGGAGAAGGGGATGACAGAGGATGAGATGGCTGGATGGCATCACTGACTTGATGGATGTGACTCTGAGTGAACTCCGGGAGTTGGTGATGGACAGGGAGGCCTGGTGCGCTGTGATTCATGGGGTCACAAAGAGTCGGACATGACTGAGTGACTGAACTGAGTGTTCCTTTGGACATAGACCAAGTACCACATCTTTTTTTTTATCAGTTCCTCTGTCAAAGGACATTTAGGTTATTTACATGTCTTGGCTATTGTAAATAGTGCTGCTTTGAACATAGGGGTGCATGTATCTTTTTGAATTATAGTTTTGTCTGCATATATGCCCAGGAATGGAATTGCTAGATCATGTGGCAACTCTATTTTTAGTTTTTTTGGGAATCTCCATACTGTTTAATAGTGGCTGTATCAACTTAGATTTCCACCAGCAGTGTAAGAGGGTTCCCTTTTCCCCACACCCTTTCCAGCTTTTGTTATTTGTAGACTTTTTAATGATGGTCATTCTGACTGGTGTGAAGTGGTACCTTATTGTAGTTTTGATTTGTGTTTCTCTAATAATTAGTGATGTTTTTGGCCATATGTATGTGTTCTTTGGAGAAACGTCCGTTTAGGTCTTCTGCCCATTTGTCGATTGGGTTGTTTGTTTTTGTTGTTGAGTTTTTATTGAGCTATTCATATATTTTGAATATTAATGCCTTGTCAGTCACATCACTTGCAATATTTTCTCCCATTCTGTAGGTTGTTTTTTCATTTTGTTCATGGTTTCATTTGCTGGGCAAAAACTTTGATTAGGTTTCATTTGTTTATTTTTCCTTTTATTTCTATTGCCTTAGGAGACTGACCTAAGAAAACATTGGTATGACTTAAGTCAGAGAATATTTTGCTTATGTTCTCTTCTGAGATTTTTATGATGTCATGTCTTATATTTAAGTTTTAAGCCATTTTGAGTTTATTTTTATTTGTGGTGTGAAGGTGTGTTCTAACTTCATTGATTAGAATGTGGCTGTCCAACATCTCCAGTACCACTTGCTGAAAAGACTGTCTTTTTTTGCATTGTATATTCTTGCCTCCTTTGTCACAGATTAATTGACTGCAGGTATATAGATTTATTTCTAGGCTATCTGAGTCATCAAGTTTTAATATTGCTAAAAGGAAAAAAGAAATGACTAAGATTTAGAAAATCTGTTCAGTTTCTTGAATAAAAATTACTAAATAGATCACAAAGGTTGGCAAAAACTTTTAGAATGCAAAATATAAGCATGATGAATTGTGATAAAATAAAATTCAATTTGTGATATAGTGGATGAAAAGGTCATAGATTACATTCACTAAGTTAAAAAGACTGAACCCATTATTTAAAATGTAATGTTTTAGATTTTAAAATGCCGTCTTAAGATTTAAAAAAATAGACTTATAATCATTTAGATCTAGTCCTATGCATTAATATTATATATACTTTTAAAAGTATGTATAGGAAAAGAAAAATAACACCTTAGGAAAAATGATGTAGGATTTTCTTTAAAGTGGAGATTTAGAAAAATGAAACTAACTGATGTATTGATTTTCCAGCTGTGCTTCTTCTGTTTTTCTGGTAAATTGTGCCCTCTCAGTGCTGGGAAAACTCAGAAAGTACCCAAATTAGTGGTTGGATAAGTGAGTCAAATATTAGAAGTGCATTTGTAAAAGTTCTAAACAAATCATCTATTCCTTCAAATAAAGCTGCTTGGAACTTACTTCTTCAATCTCCCCCTCATTCTTCCATTGAAGTTCTAAACAAATCATCTATTCCTTCAAATAAAGCTGCTTGGAACTTACTTCTTCAATCTCCCCCTCATTCTTCCATTGAAGTATACATACCTCTGGGAACATCTGTCCTGTGCAGTTCACTTAGGGGGAAGAAATTTCCCAGAGTTTTCGCTTCAAAAGAATTTGCGACAAACCATCTTAATCCTTTAGGCAGACAGGGCTACCAAGGACTGTTGGACTAGTTTGCCCTGCTACAGGGCTACTGTCCAAGAGGAAACTGGGGCCACACTCTGATTGCTAAGCCATGTGCCCTGATAAGGATCAAGAGGCTTCAGTCCAGAAGAAAGAGTGCCTTTGTATAAGTTGCACAAAGAATACGTCTGTCTAGGTTCCCTAACCCTGGCGACAATGTTGATGTAATTTGGAGCTTTTCTCCTTTAAGTGCTGTTCCCACATGATTGTATCAGAAATGGGAAGGCCTAAAGGGTACTCTCCTTGATTAAAATGACAGATATTGATTATCATCTTTTAATCTTGCTTGATCTCTCAGAACAGGAAAATGATCTTTCATGTCTCTTTATGATTAAAAAAAACCTGCTTAAGTTTTAAGAACTATTTCCAGTATTTGAAGTGAGCAACCCGTTATTAATGACCTCTTAGCTCAGGGAATTTCTACTTGATCTTTAGTTTTAGCAATTAAAATTTTGAAGAAAACCATGAAAATATTCTTTATGGTAGGTTTTAGCTACCTTAAAATTCTCATTCTTTGTACTTACTTTCTGAAATCATGGTAATTTTTTCCTGAGAGTTTTTGAAAACTATTGCTTTTTGAAGGAAGCAAGGCAAGACAACAGTTAAGTAGTCTCTTTTGTTATCAGACTTATCTTAGTAATTCAGCAATTATCATATAAATTTATATTACTATTATTGTTCTGCTCCAGTGAGCATTGATATATTAGTAATTTAACTAATAGTGCATGGAAGTCAATTGTCTTTATATCACTTATGGAGGAATCTGGGAAATGATGGTGGTGAGTCACTGAAAATAGTAATTGCCTTATTTATTTAGATATGTCTGTTGAACTAGGTTTTTTGCTTATGCATGTATGTGTGGCAATATTTTAGATATAGGTCATTCATAGTGAACCAAGTTCCTTCCATCTCTCAAAATCTTTGTGCCCTTCACTAGCTCTGTGTTTCACTTCCACTCTCTCTCTCACTGTATGCCTCATTACCACACCAGCTGTGGCAGATGGCTTGTTTTGCTTTGATTCTTAACATGCTACTCTGGAGACTTGCCTAAGTAATATCATTGTTTGTAATAGTTTCCCATGGTTCATTCACCTGAAGTAGACACATACATGCATATATTCTTTTTTTCTTTTTTGCATTCTCTTCCATTGTAGGTTGTCATAAGATACTGAGTATAGTTCCCTGTACTTTAAAATAGGTTCTTGTTGATTATCTCTTTGATATATAATAGTGGGTATATTTTAATCCCAAACTCCTATTTCCCCCCCTCTCAAGTGTAGAGTCTAGGACATGTATACACAGCAGCTCCTTCTCACACTGTCCAGCTGGGGCACAGTTTCCAGGTGACAGAAAAATATTCAATACATTTCAGTTCAGTTCAATACAGTCACTCAGTCGTGTCCGACTCTTTGCGACCCCATGAATCGCAGCACACCAGGCTTCCCTGTCCATCACCAACTCCCGGAATTCGCTCAGACTCATGTCCATCAAGTCAGTGATGCCATCCAGCCACCTTATCCTCTGTCGTCCCCTTCTCCTCCTGACCCCAATCCCTCCCACCATCAGAGTCTTTTCCAATGAGTCAACCAATGAGGTGGCCAAAGTACTGGAGTTTCAGCTTTAGCATCATTCCTTCCAAAGAAATCCCAGGGCTGATCTCCTTCAGAATGGAGTGATTGGATCTCCTTGCAGTCCAAGGGACTCTCAAGAGTCTTTTCCAACACCACAGTTCAAAAGCATCAATTCTTCGGCGCTCAGCTTTCTTCACAGTCCAACTCTCACATCCATACATGACTACTGGAAAAACCATAACCTTGACTAGATGGACCTTAGTCGGCAAAGTAATGTCTCTGCTTTTGAATATGCTATCTAGGTTGGTCATAACTTTCCTTCCAAGGAGTAAGCGTCTTCTAATTTCATGGCTGCAGTCACCATCTGCAGTGATTTTGGAGCTCCCCAAAATAAAGTCTGACACTGTTTCCACTGTTTCCCCATCTATTTCCCATGAAGTGATGGGACCGGATGCCATGATCTTTGTTTTCTGAATGTTGGGCTTTAAGCCAACTTGTTCACTCTCTTCTTTCACTTTCATCAAGAGGCTTTTGAGTTCCTCTTCACTTTCTGCCAAAAGGGTGGTGTCATCTGCATATCTGAGGTTATTGACATTTCTCCCGGCAATCCTGATTCCAGCTTGTGCTTCTTCCAGTCCAGCGTTTCTCATGATGTACTCTGCAAATAAGTTAAATAAGCAGGGTGACAATATACAGCCTTGACGTACTCCCTTTCCTATTTGGAACCCATCTGTTGTTCCACATTTCAGTCTGGGCCAATTGCTGGATTTGGTATGGTGCTGTGAAAGTGAAAGTGGTAGTCACTTAATTGTGTCTGATTCTTTTTGCAGTCCCATGGACTGTAGCCCACCAGGCTCTTTTGTCCATTTCCCAGGCAAGAAGACTGGAGTGGGTAGCCATTCCCTTCTCCAGGGGATCTTCCTAACCCAGGAATTGAACCTGAGCCTTTTACACTGCAGGCAGATTCTCTGGTCTGACCCACCAGGGACGCCTATAAAGTTTTACAATTGGATTTTTGAAAGTAGCTATATTTAAAATTTTCTCATAACGTAAGAGGCTAAGTTAATTCTTCAAAGTATACTATAAAATAACAAACACTGCTTTCTTGATGAGTCAGCAGAGAGCCTATGACTGAGGAACTTTCATGGATCACAGGATTTACAATTCAGATATCTAAAAGAGGAGACAGATAACTGGCATTTTGGGGGTACTGTGAATGTTGCTGACCTGTGAGACTGACTCCTGTGTTAAAATTTTTTAATTATGCATTTATTTTTCCAGAGTAGTAGATTTTATATTACTTATATTCTCTTCTGATACTGTTGGGAACATAAAACAATGTTATGGTTTTGATCTTTTTAACATTTAAGCTTGACAGGAGGCCTGAGGTAAAAGTGGGTTAAGTAAGATAGGAGTCTGTTTCTCTTTCTCATGAACAGAAAGAAGAAGTAGGAAATCCATTACTAATAATGAGACTCAGCAGTCATGAGGAACTCAGGCTCCTTCTCTTAGGTCGGTCCCTCTGCTATCTTTTATTGTGGGTTTTCCTGTTTGAAAATTCTTTGAAATACAATTGATTTATAATGTTGTGTTAGTTTCAGGTATGTAGTAAAGTGATTCAGATATATATACACACGCATACATATTCTTTTTTTACATTCTCTTCCATCATAGTTTCTTATAAGATATTGAGTATAGTTCCCTGTGCTTTAAAGTATGTTCTTGTTGGTTATATATTTGATATATAGTAGTGTGTATATTTTGGGCTTCCCAATTTTCGCTGGTGGTGAAGAACCTGCCTGCCAATGCAGGACACATAAGAGATGCAGGTTCAATCCCTGAGTCGGGAAGATCCCCTGGAGGAAGGCACGGCAACCCACTCCAGTATTCTTTCCTGGAGAATTCCATGGACAGAAGAGCCTGATGACTATGGTTCATAGTGTCACAAAGAGTCAGACATGACTGAAGTGACTTAGCACACATGCAGTGTGTATATTTTAATCCAAAACTCCTATTTTCCCTCCCTCTCCCTTCCCCTTTGGTAGCCATGAGTTTGTTTTCTATGTCTGTGAGTCTTTTTATGTTTTGTGAAGAAGTTCATTTGTATCTTTTTTTTTTTTTTTAGATTCCACATATAAGTGATACCATGTGATAGTTGTATTTGTTTGGCTTACTTCTTTCAGTATCATGATCTCTAGGTCCAACCGTGTTGCTACAAATGGTGTTATTTCATTCTTTTTTATGACTAGGAAGCAGAAGATATTAAGAAGAGGTGGCAAGAATACACAAAAGAATTGTACAAAAAAGATCTTCATGACCCAGATAATCATGATGGTGTGATCACTCATCTAGAGCCAGACATCCTGGAATGTGAAGTCAAGTGGGCCTTAGAAAGCGTCACTATGAGCAAAGCTAGTGGAGGTGATGGAATTCCAGTTGAGCTATTTCAAATCCTGAAAGATGATGCTGTGAAAGTGCTGCACTCAATATGCCAGCAAATTTGGAAAACTCAGCAGTGGCCACAGGATGGGAAAAGGTCAGTTTTCATTCCAATCCCAAACAAAGGCAATGCCAGAGAATGCTCAAACTACTGCACAATTGCATTCGTCTCACATGCTAGTAAAGTAATGCTCAAAATTCTCGAAGCCAGGCTTCAGCAATACGTGAACTGTGAACTTCCAGATGTTCAAGCTGGTTTTAGAAAAGGCAGAGAGAGGAACCAGAGATCAAATAGCCAACATCCGCTGGATCATGGAAAAAGCAAGAGAGTTCCAGAAAAACATCTATTTCTGCTTTATTGACTATGCCAAAGCCTTTGACTGTGTGGATCACAATAAACTGTGGGAAATTCTTCAAGAGATGGGAATACCAGACCACCAGACCTGCCTCTTGAGAAACCTGTATGCAGGTCAGGAAGCAACAATTAGAACTGGACATGGAGCAACAGACTGGTTCCAAATAGGAAAAGGAGTACGTCAAGGCTGTATATTGTCACCCTGCTTATTTAACTTATTTGCAGAGTACATCATGAGAAATGCTGGACTGGAAGAAACACAAGCTGGAATCAAGATTGCCGGGAGGAATACCAATAACCTCAGATATGCAGATGACACCACCCTTATGGCAGAAAGTGAAGAGAAACTAAAAAGCCTCTTGATGAAAGTGGAAGTGGAGAGTGAAAAGATCGGCTTAAAGCTCAACATTCAGAAAATGAAGATCATGGCATCCGGTCCCATCACTTCATGGGAAATAGATGGGGAAACAGCAGAAACAGTGTCAGGCTATTTTTTTGGGCTCCAAAATCACTGCAGATGGTGACTGAAGCCATGAAATTAAAAGATGCTTACTTCTTGGAGAAAAGTTATGACCAACCTAGATAGCATATTCAAAAGCAGAGACATTACTTTGCCGACTAAGGTCCGTCTAGTCAAGGCTATGGTTTTTCCTGTGGTCATGTGTGGATGTGAGAGTTGGACTGTGAAGAAGGCTGAGCACTGAAGAATTGATGCTTTTGAACTGTGATGTTGGAGAAGACTCTTGAGAGTCCCTTGGACTGCAAGGAGATCCAACCAGTCCATTCTGAAGGAGATCAACCCTGGGATTTCTTTGGAAGGAATGATGCTAAAGCTGAAATCCAGTACTTTGGCCACCTCTTGCAAAGAGTTGACTCATTGGAAAAGACTCTGATGGTGGGACTGATTGGGGGCAGGAGGAGAAGGGGACGACCTAGGATGAGATGGCTGGATGGCATCACTGACTCAATGAATGTGAGTCTGAGTGAACTCCGGGAGTTGGTGATGGACAGGGAGGCCTGGCGTGCTATGATTCATGGGGTCGCAAAGAGTTGGACACGACTGAGCAACTGAACTGAACCGACTGAACTGAACTGAAGTAATGTTCAATGATATGTATATTACATCTTTATCCATTCATCTGCCAACAGACTCTTAGATTACTTCTATGTCTTCACTAATGTCAGTGGTGCTGCAGTGAACTTTGGGGTTCATGTATCTTTTTAAATTATGTTTTCCTCCATATATGTGCCCAGGGATGGCATTGCAGGACCATAGAGTAGGGCTATTTCTAGTTTTTAATGGGCTTCCCTGGTAGCTCAGATGGTAAAGCATCTGCCTACAATACAGGAGACCCGGGTTCGATCCCTGGGTCAGGAAGATCCCCTGCAGAAGGAAATGGCAACCCACTCCAGTATTCCTGCCTGGAGAATCTCATGGATGGAGGAGCCTGGTGGGCTACCGTCCATGGAGTCGCAAAGAGTCCGACATGACTGATTGACTTCATTCACTTCACTTCACTTCACTTATACTGTTCTCCATGGTTTTTGTACCAGTTTATATTCCCACCAGCAACGCAAGAGGGTTCCTTTTTTTCCACACTCTCTCCGGCATTTATGATGTGTAGATTTTTTGATGTTTGCCCTTCTGAATGGAGGGAATGAGGTGATATCTTAAATAGTAAAGAAGAATGAGGGGGCACACAGATCTATATGCTGTTTATCATCCATCTGCTCTGACATGTATATGTACACTAACCTGCACAGGTGTGGTGCCAAATTTTGATCTCTGAGCAAAAGTTACTAATTTCTATATAACTGTGCATATAGTTCTACAGGTTGTCACTTAGAACACTAAATGTATGCGGCATGTGTATGCCAGGTACGCCTGCATTAGATGAGTCTAGGATGATATGAGGAGCCGCTTTTGACGATCCAGGCTTTATCTGTGTGTTGGCTGTCATCAAACAACAGACTGGTTCAAAATTGGCAAAGGACTATGTCAAGGCTGTATACTGTCATCTTACTTATTTTCTTCTGTGCAGAGTATATCATGTGAAATGCCAGGCTGGATGAAGCTTAATCTGGAATCAAGATTGCTGGGAGAAATATTAACAATCTCAGATATACAGGTGATACCACTCTAATGGCAGAAAGCGAAGAGAAACTAAAGAGCCTCTTCATAAGGGTGAAAGAGTAGGGTGAAAAAGCTGGCTTAAAACTCAGCATCAAAAATCTAAGATCATTGCATCCAGTCCCATCACTTTGTGGCAAATAGAAGGAGGAAAAGTGGAAACAGTGACAGATTTTATTTTCTTGGGCTCCAGAATCACTGCGGTTGGTGACTGAAGCCATGAAATTAAAGGATGCTTGTTCCTAGGAATGAAAGATTTGACAAACCTAGACAGCGTGTTAAAAACAGATATATCACTTTGCTGACAAAGGTCCATATAGTCAAAGCTATGGTTTTTCCAGGAGTCTTGTATGGATGTGAGAGTTGGACAGTAAAAAAGGCTGTGCACTGAAGAATTGATGCTTTTAATTGTGATGCTGAGGAAGACTCTTGAGAGTCCTTTGGACTGCAAGGAGATTAAACCAGTAAATCATAAAGGAAATCAACCCTCAGTATTCATTGGGAGGATTAATGCTGAAGTTCCAATACTTTGGCCACCTTATGCAAAGAGCTGACTATTGGAAAATACCCTGATGCTGGGAAAGATTGAGGGTAGGAGGAGAAGGGGACAACAGAGGACAAGATGGTTGGATGGAATCATCAGCTCAATGGGCATGAGTTTGTGCAAACTCTGGGAGATAGTCAAGGACAGGGAAGCCTGGCGTGCTGCAGTCCATGGGCTTGCAGAGTTGGACATGACTGAGCAGCTTAACAACAATCATCAACGTAGGGCTTCTATCTTCCACCAGTACTCTCAAATTCCAGCCAGTAGGAATGGGAGGAGAGGATGAGAGGGGCATAGTCCTTCTCTTTCCTGGAAGGATCAAGAATTTGTACACATTATACATGTGGATCTTTTTTCTTTTTATAGAATTTTCTTACAGTCATACTTCTATATTGATTACATCTAAGATGATTACATCTAAATCTTTATTCTTTATTGTCCAACTCTCACATCCATACAAGACTTGGAAAAACCATAGCTTTCACTGTATGGACCTTTGTCAGCAAAGTGATATATCTGTTTTTAATATACTCTCTAGGTTTGTCAAAGCTTTCATTCCAAGGAACAAGACTTTTACAGTACTTGCTATATTTCATGATTATAAACATCAGAATATACATTTTGAAATATGTAAATCTTTAAATGTATTTAAAGATAAGTATTTCAGTGTTTAATAGTGTAAATTATTGTCTGAATTTTTAATGATTTCTTCACATTATGTTATCAGAATTGGGAGGTCAGATTATGTTATCAAATTTGGTAAATATTGCCACTTTGCTTTTTAAAAAATTAAAATGAATGCTCTTATCACCTATATCTGAGAGTGTCTATTTATTACTAACTTACTAATGTTTGCTTTTCTCATGAAGTTTTTAAAAGTTTAGAAAATTTCTTCATTCTAAGTGAAGTAAATATTTACTATCTATCTGTAGCTTTTTCCCTTTTTTTTCTTAAGGAATCTTATTAGATATTTATATATAATATAATTTTTCTTCTGTTAAATTTGTTGCTTATAAATTTCAATATATTACATCTTTTAAATTTAGCTATATTGAAAGAAATACAAATGTTTATGTAGCCAAATGTATTAATTATAAATTATGTGACTTTTTTCATTGTTTTCAAGTATACAAGATATTCCTCATCCTGAGATCCAGAGATTGAAGACATATTCACCTTCATTGTCTTCTATTTTATATTTCTTTTTAATTTAACTTGGTTTATGATATGAGGTAAGGCTCCAAATCCGTATATTTTCTCCAAATAGCAAACTGTGAATTCTTGCTATTTATTAATCATTTTCATGTACATCAATTTATACTATTTCATTCTGTCACTTCATGGGAAATAGATGGGGAAACAGTGGAAACAGTGTCAGACTTTATTTTTTGGGGCTCCAAAATCACTGCAGATGGTGATTGCAGCCATGAAATTAAAAGATGCTTACTCCTTGGAAGAAAAGTTATGACCAACCTAGATAGCATATTCAAAAGCAGAGACATTACTTTGCCGACTAAGGTCCATCTAGTCAAGGTTATGGTTTTTCCAGTACTCATGTATGGATGTGAGAGTTGGACTGTGAAGAAGGCTGAGTGCCAAAGAATTGATGCTTTTGAACTGTGGTGTTGAAGACTCTTGAGAGTCCCTTGGACTGCAAGGAGATCCAACCAGTCCATTCTGAAGGAGATCAGCCCTGGGATTTCTTTGGAGGGAATGATGCTAAAGCTGAAACTCCAGTACCTTGGCCACCTCATGCAAAGAGTTGACTCATTGGAAAAGACTCTGATGCTGGGAACGATTGGGGGCAGGAGAAGAAGGGGACGATAGAGGATGAAATGGCTGGCTGGCATCAGTGACTCGATGGACGTGAGTCTGAGTGAACTCCGGGACTTGGTGATGGACAGGGAGGCCTGGCGTGCTGTGATTCATGGGGTCACAAAGAGTCAGACACGACTGAGCGACTGAAATGAACTGAACTGAAATATACCAAGAAAAAATAACATGTATTTTCAACCTATTATTCTATCTTATTGGTGCCAGAAATGTTTTTGTAGCAGAAGATTTGTATATGATGAGAAATTTTGTAAGTTGTATTTTTTTATGTCCTTAGAACACAGTTAGTCCCATTTTGAGCCTGGAGACAAATAAAAGCATTTACTTTTTTTTTTTTTAACCATGTGAATTTAGAAAGTGTTTTTCTACATGTATGGCCTGTGGGCACATCAGACTCAGTATGGCCAAAAGAAAGCTATTATTCATGGCTCCACTACAACTCTCCTCTTCTGATATTTCCTAGTGTGGTTAATGGCATAGCTTTCAGTCTGCCTAGCCTCAAACCCCAGCGTCATTTCTGACTTTTCCCTCTCTATTTTACTCCACGTGCAGGTATTCCCTAGTGTTTTCTAACTCTGTCCTAAAGTACCAGTGGAATCAGTTCTTTCCCTCTGGTTATCACTGCCTCTGCTCTCAGGGCTGTGCCATCTCACTGCTGGATAACTGAGAACAGCTTCAGGTTCTTGCCTCCAGCCTGTTTTCCTTCAGCATAGGTACTGCTTATCTCACAGAATTACAGATCCAGGTGTTGAAGGAAGGGGGACCCCATCCATGGCCTGAGAAGTGGGTTCTTGTCTAACACTTGGAAATGAATTGTCTTAGGAGATACATGAGCTGAAAAAGCAAGAGACTTTGTTGGAAAGGGTGCCCAGGCGGAGAGCAGCTGAGTAAGAGAACCCAGGAGGACTGCTCTGCCACGTGACTCACAGTCTCTTTCTTTGGCCAATCATTCTGATTCAGGATCCTTCCTGGTGGCGCACACATTGTTCAGCTAAGATGGATGCCAGTGAGAAGGATTCTGGGAGGTGGTAAGACGTGGTGCCTCCTTTTGACTTTCCTTGAACTCTTTGGTTGGTGATGGCTTAGTAATCCTGTGTTCTTTACCAGGACCTCCTGTTATAAAATAACTCATGCAAATGATTCATATGGTGCCTGCCAGGGTAAGCGGTTCAATCAGTGTGTTTCCCCTAACACAGGCACCTCATTTCTTCTGTTCTTAATCTTTAGGTGGCTTTACATTGTCTTGAGAATAGACTTCAAGCTCATTAACATGATATTTAAAGTTGAACAAAAGGTAGATCTTCAACTAACTTTTTCTTTTCAACTCCCTCATTCCTGGTCACCCATGAACCTTGTGTTTCTGTCCCTTTTATTTTCAAATGTTTATTTCCCTTGGGCTGTTTTACTTATCAATGCCTTTCTCACTCTGTTTTCATAATCCTCTCTCTAAGTCTCAGGGCAAATATCACTGACTCTGGAAAACTCTCTTTATTCAGTCAAACTTAATTGCCCTGTACTCTGTGTTCCTGTTGAATTTGTGTACACATTTATCATAGCCCATATTTCTTTCTGAATTATTTAAGATGCAGTATATCTGGTGAAACTCTACATTTTAAGGGGACCAAAGCGGCCATTTGTCTTTGTAGACAGAATATATAGCAGATTTTCTTCTTAGTTTGGCATGATGGGCTTGTGAAAGCAAGCTAAAGGAGATAAAACTTTAAAAACCAAAGTAGAAGGGATAACTGCAGCCTCTTCAGAGGTCTGACGTAGCAAGGATGACTTAGCAGCCAAAGGTGAGGTTCCATCTTCAATAGTGATGCCAGGAAGTGGGGACAAAAGTAACGAAAATTATAAACTGAGGCCCACAACTCACCACCTCATTGATAAACTGATCGAACTCTCTAATTTTGTCTTGTGTACTTCAAAGTTTCCTCTTTGAACCAAGTAAATAGCTCTGCCCCCAGATTTCTGCTGGAGAAAATGCTTAGGTAATTCAGGCATGGGGCAATTGGATTATTAAAAGTGTGACCGTATTTGTACTACAAGCTGGATAGGCACGTTATCCAGGTTATACTTGGTTGCTTCTCTGCAACCACAGTGTAAATATCTGCAAATTGGGGCTCTTGTTGAATAATCTTTTTACCTCCCTGGTGATGACAACAGTGATTTGAACAATGTAAATATTTGAACTGAACTGTTTCTACCCCGTGTTTATTTTAATGTTTATAGCTGTAATCATAAAACATTTAACATTTCAAAGTTTTGTAACAGGGAGGAGCTAATGTAGACTCCATGTTGGATCTGTTTCTTCAACTTTAACCCTTATTTTTCCCATTTTTTAAATTATAACCATGCATAATGGCCTGCCTTAGAGAACCCTGCCCACTTGGCCTGATCTAAAGCGCCTTTGTTTAGCTCACAAGGAGATAATCTGACCCTGCCCATCTATGAATGAATGTAAGGAAAAGAAACTAACATATTCCCTGCCTGCGGCTTGCCATTCTAGAAGATATTTGCAAGAATGAAATGGTCTTTTTACTTTGTTCCCTCACCTCCCCTGATCTCTGATCCCTAAAAGAACCTGGCATCTTGAGATGGTTATTTTGAGATGATAGTCTGACATCTTGGTCAGCCGGCTTCCCAAATAAAGTCATATTCCTTGCCTCAACACCTCATCTTTCAGGTTCATTGGGCTATCGTGTGGTGAGTGGAGCAAGCTTGGACTTGGTAATGATTTTATTTACAAATATTTTGCATTTGTAAATATTCCTATAGAAGATATGGGCTACCTGGAATAAAATGAGAAACAGCACTGCCTCGGCTTTTTGGGATCTCAAGCTGTAGTTACTACTTTAATAAATTCAGTCACTAATGAAGTATGTCATTAGCATTATAATAAAACCCAGAGAGATACAGCATCATGACAATTTTATAAAAGCTATTTTGTCTACCTAGATTGGCACTGGAGAAGATTGCCCCACACAATCAATTCCCAGTTCTCTAACTGACAGGTTTGGCAAATTTGCTTGGTATTTCTCTCTTATGTAGAAATTGGTTACCCTCCATCTCAATTTAAAGTATCATTTTTCTTGTTTAGAGAAGAGGTCTCTAAGTGCATCCCTGCTATTGGAGAATGTTTATGCTGACCACCTGTAATTTAGAATGTATAACTGCTCCTAGGGACTTGTGCTGGCTCAGCCTTTCCCTCCAAGTCTTCAAAGAATCTTTTGTGCCAAGCCTACATGGTTTCTATTGTTAGTTCCCTTTCCCTACTATTGTCTGTTTATGTACAAGGAGGTTCAGTGAATTGTTTTGAGTTTTAATTTTCATGCCCTGTATGAAACCATGTGTTTTATAATCTAATGGGAAATACACAGAGTATGTAGTTGTTTAACTGAAAGTTGAAAGAATTTTTGTTAAAATACACAGATATTTTATAAGGAAAGTTGTGTTGATTTATCTACATGTCTCTGTACTGGGCCTCCCTGGTGGCTAAGAGGTTAAAGCATCTGCCTCCAATGCGGGAAACCCGGGTTCGATCCCTGGGTCGGGAAGATCCCCTGGAGAAGGAAATGGTAAACCACTCCAGTATTCTTGCCTGGAGAATCCCATGGACGGAGAAGCCTGGTAGTCTACAGTCCATGGGGTCGCAGAGAGTGGGACACAACTGAGCGACTTCACCTTCACCTCTGTATATAGGTAAGGAAGTGTGTATGCATATATACATCTATCTATTTATCTATCGGGCTTCCCTGGTGGCTCAAGGGTAACGAAGCCACCTGCCAGTGCAGGAGACACAGGTTCAATCCCTGGGTGGGGAAGATCCCCTGGAGGAGAGCATTGTAACCCACTCCAGTATTCTTGGAAATCCCATGGATGGTGGGCTACATTCCATGGGGTCACAAAGAGTCAGACATGACTTGGCAACTAAACAAATTTATCATCTGTACACTGTCTTCTACTGGTGTGCTCATACATGTTTAACAATAGGCTCTCCAGGAAAAAAAAAAAACAAAAAACCAAAACTCTTATTTTTAAGTTTTGCCTATTTCCACGGCATAAATTCTCCCACCATGGCTCATTTTAAGCTACTGATAAGACATTGTTGAATACAGAGCTGGGAAGTGATATAAAGAACATTTTTATGTAATATTTTCACCATACAGAAATAGTAACTGTAAATAACTTCAAGAGCATAGATAAGTGCAAAATATAGCAAAAGGACTAGGAAGCAGTCAGTTTTGAGTATTTGCTGCTGCTGCTGCTACTGCTAAGTCACTTCAGTCGTGTCCAACTGTGTGACCCCATAGACGGCAGCCCACCAGGCTTCCCCATCTGTGGGATTCTCCAGGCAAGAACACTGGAGTGGGTTGCCATTTCCTTCTCCAATGCATGAAAGAGAAAAGTGAAAGTGAAGTCGCTCAGTCATGTCCGACTCTTCGCAGCCCCATGGACTGCAACCTTCCAGGCTCCTCCATCCATGGGATTTTCCAGGCAAGAATACTGGAGTGGGGTGCCATTGCCTTCTCCTTGAGTATTTGCCATCTGTGTTCTAATGCCACTTGTTTACTGTAAGTTTATGTAATTTAGTTTTTTATAATTAATGTACTTAAGAACTGCTTGCAGAATTCCTGAAAATTTGGCAGCTGGCTCTTGCAAGCTGGTATAGAGTCGCTCTGACACAACAAACACTGAATCTATTTCTATCCACGTCTTCCTTTTTCTGAGAAGGGTAGGCCCCTGTGACTGGAGATCTTTGTTGAACTTTGTGGTAAAGGGTTAAATAAATAGGTCTGGAGGAAGAAGCAGGAGTAAACTGCAGAGTGTAATAAAGTGTGGAAACTTTTGTGTGTGGTGTGGGTGGGTGCTAGAATCATGGGATATTGGAGGAAAGGTTTTACCTTTATTTTTACGGGATCGTCATCTTTCAGGTTGCCAGAGGAGAATAACTGAAGTCTTTAGGAATGTGTTCATTGCAGAAAACATGGTAGTTTGCCACGGGATATTAGTTGCAAATCGCCTTTTCCATTTCTTTTGTGAAATCTTTGGTAAAATCTGCACTGCTCAGTGGGCTTCCCGGGTGGCGCTAGTGGTGAAGAACCCACCTGTCAATGCAGGAAACACAGGAGATGAAGGTTTGAGGCTTGGGTTGAAGGTCCCTGGAGGAGGGCATAGCAAGGCACTCCAATATTCTTGCCTGGAGGATCCCATGGACAGAGGAGCCTGGTGGGCTACAGTCCATAGAATCACAGCGCTGGACACGACTGAAGCAGCTTAGCTCGCAAGCACTCATGTTGCTTAGTGATGTCTTTGGTGGGAATGGATTCTTCTTGGAGAGGGAAGTAATACAGGGTTCTATATCAAAGTTGACGTGCAGCAAGAGCTGAGACTGCTTTTTGGGTTACATGAAATATTTGAAAGTAATGCATCAAAGACTGAAATTAAATCACATTAGATGAAGTGCAGAAGCATTTGTTAAAGTCTAAACTGTAAGCAGCACAGCATGGTGCTTCAGTGTATAGATTTTATGGCCCGGCTTTTGGAGTTTGATTATAGATTCTACCCACTTATTATCTGTGTGACTTTGGTCAAGTTGTATAATATCTTTGTTTCATTTTTTTTTTAGCTCTAAAACAGGAATTTTAATAATACACATTGTATTGGTTTGAGATTAAATGAGTTATATGTAAAATACTTAGAATGATTCCTGGTACACTATAAATTATATGATTATTATTTTTAATTGGCCTAGGGATTTAGGAATATGATTAATTAGAATATAATATATATGAGTATTATTTATGCTGGGTTTCTGAGGGGTCTTAATAAGATTCGCTTCCCTGTTTGAGTTCTGTACTGAGGCATATGAAACAAGAGTGATAAAGATGGAATAATCAAAACATTGCCTTTATTACTGATAGTGCTGATAAAGAAAAATAACGCTTGATTTGTCAGCCAGTGGACTTCCTAATCCACAAATTTAAAATTAGGCAGATTTACCCAGCCATTGGCAATCCTGGAAATCTGCAAGCATCCTGTTTAAGGTCAGATCTTTTTATCATACTGCTGAAAGTGAAATAGAGCACACTCTGCCTAAGGGTGCACTGGCATTCAGAGAAAAGGGGAAGGGAAAAGACTGGGCTCTATGAGCCTAATTTCTGCATCCACATTCATCAGTGAAATCAATTTAGTCCTTTGTTAGTGGTTCCATGGGTACGCAGCAGAGAGAAGCCAGGATTATCCCATAACTGGAGCTCCTTCCACATGGTGGGAAATAATAGGAAAAGCCTTTCCCTTTGTACCACTGTTCAACCAGTAACCCAGAAACTGCTTCTGGTGTTTTTAACAGAGGACTTTTAATTTGGTTATTCAGGTCTTGAAGGGGTTGAGAGACTCAATTGGGGATGGTGAGATAACGCAGGGATTTGTAGTAGCAGGAAGACATCGCCCCCCTTCATCTAAGGGAAGAGATGCCCTTAGCAAAGCCCAGGGGCTGGAATTACCCCAAAGAAGCTGAAACCCTGTCCAGGGGGAGCTGGAGCCATAGAGACCCTGCCTGAGGTGGAGAGGCAGTGGGGGAAATAGTCTGGTCTCTCCTCCCCAGCCGCACATCTGTCTCTAGACCACCAAAGAGTTCTGAAGTGTCGTGGAGGTTGCCATGGCAGGAAGCGGCTAGGGCGGAGGGCACAGTGGGCAGAGGGATTACTAAAATCTAGAGTCCTAGAGGACACACCCTGGAGAACCAAAACTCAGACCTCTGAGGAGGGGCTGCTGCTCAGCAGGTTCTGGTGTTTCTGAGCTCAGAGCAAGGCAGGAAGAGGCGTTGCCTGGCCGCCGCTAGAGTCTCAGCCTGGGGTGGGATTTGATAAAACTGGCTCAAGTATTGGGAAAAAATGCCAGCTGGATTCAACTGCTACTTCAAGAAAGAACTGCCCTCAGGGTGGAGAAACACTTTGGTGATGTTCACAGGAATAGGAAACAGAGAGGAAAGATCAAGTCTCTTTCTCCTACAGCCTTGCTGCCTCCTACTCATGCCCCAATATGTATCATTATAAGTTGTCAAGTGGAAGTCTCAGGGAGTAGATACCATGCAAAACTACCAATAGGGTATCTTGCTCAATAAGGGGGACTTCCCTGGTAGCTCATCTGGTAAAGAACCTGGCTGCAATGCAGGAGACCCTGGTTTGATTCCTGGGTTGGCAAGATCCCCTGGAGAAGGGATAGGCTAGCCACTCCAGCATTCTTGGGCTTCCCTGGCTCTGCTAGTAAGAATCAGCCTGCAATGAGGAAGACCTGGGTTTGATCCCTGAGTTGGGAAGATCCCCTGAGAAGGGAAGTGTTACTCACTCCAGTATTCTGGACTGGAGAAGTCCATGGACTATGTAGTCCATGGGGTCACAAAGAGTCAGACATCTTGCTCAATAAGGGACCCCCTCTATTTTTTTCATGACATGCTTTATTTTTTCTTTGAATTCTCAAGTGGATGAGATTTTGATCTGAAAATCTACCTGGAATGCTCCGCACACACCCCTCACCCTACCTCCCTGAAGCTATAATTGCATGTTAAGTTTTATTTTTAGGAAACCACCAGTTTTATTTGATTTATTTAGCTATTCCCAAAGAAAAAGCAACAAAACCTCTCCAGATAAACCAAAACTCCCTCAAACCTAGAATGTTCGTTACATTATTCTTAAGCCAAACCAAGCTGTTAACAAGGTGAAGAGTCATTATACAAATTGTTCATGAAAATTATATGAAACCACTCTAAAAACATCATTAGGGCAACTCCATTTGTGATTCGTATTACTGAGTACAAATAACTGATGAAACTCATTGATCCACTATTCATCCCACGGTGGTAGCTCTTAGGGACCCCCTCTCTTTTTTAAAGGGAATCATCCCCACATGCAATGGACTGGGAAGTCTTTTTCCAATAGAGTGTTCTTGGCCCTGCTCTGCCTACCTCCATTTCCTTCTATTAGAAGTCTTCTAGATAAGGTATGTCCGGATTTCCTTGGAACCACAAACTTGCTCCTAAAGATAAGAATTTTTAGGAAAGTTACAGGCAAGTAATTTATGTCTCGTGATTTTCTATGTGTGTGATTATGTCTTGTGATTTTTTATGAGTATAGACATCCAGTATGGGGTTGATCTTTGGAAGGACTTCCCTAGAGGCAGGCAGAGAGCAGGGTCTTGACAGTATTTCTGTGGTTGCCATTTCTTGCCGTGAGAGAGGATGCTCCCTGGGTATATCTGATCTGAAACTAACCCTATAATAAGCTAGTATTTGCTTTTGTCATTTGCTCAATGTCTCTGCCCCATTGCTATAAATTCTAATAAATCAGTCCTAAAAAACAAATTGACAAGTGATGTGACTAGAAAATTTATAAAAGAGGATGTACTAATAGAAAGTGAGTGGTGTTTAACCTAACTAAAAAATACATTTTAAAAAAGGGAATATTATTTTCTGTTATCAAACTTATAAAGATTTAAAAGTAATAATACTCAGTGCTTATGAAAGTTGTAATATAGACTATCTCAAGTATTGCTTGAAGATAAATGTATACATGTTTAGGAAGAATTTTAGCTATATGTATTAAATTTTCAAAGATATTCTTGTATATCAGTTCAGCTACTCCAATTCTAAGCTATTTTTAAAAGACTCTATTGAAGTATAGTTGATTTCAAATGTGGTAGTTTCAGGTGTAAGCTTTATAAATAATGATTCAGTATATATATATGCTGTTCTTAGCTGCTCAGTCATGTCCAACTTTTTGTGACCCATAGTAGCTTATCCATTCTCTAGGTGCTCTTCCTGGAATTGAACCAGGGTCTCCTGCACTGCAGGTGGATTCTTTACCAGCCGAGCTACCAGGGAAGCCCAATATACATACACACACACACACACACACACACACACACACATATATATATACTTTTCAAGATTCTCTTCTCTTAGAAGTTATTACAAAATATTCAGTTTAGTTCCCTGTGCTATACAGTAGGTCCTCATTGGTTATCTATTTTATATATAGTAGGGTACATTTGTTAATCCTAAACTCCTCTGGTTACCTCCTTTCCCCTTTGGTAACCAAGGTTTGTTTTTGTTTGTGGGTCTATTTCTGTTTTGTATAAAAGTTATTTTGTATTTTTTTAATGATATAAGCAGTATCATATGATATTTGTCTTTTTCTGACTGGCTTACTTCACTTAGTATGATAATCTTTAGGCCCATCTGTGTTGCTGCAAATGGCATTCATTCTTTTTTATGCTGAGTAATATTTCATTGTCTAAATATACTACATCTTCTTTAACCATTCATCTGTTGATGGACATTTCATTTGTTTCGATGCACTGACTATTGTAAATAGTGCTGCAATGAACATTGGGGTGCGTGTATCTTTTTGAATTATGGTTTTCTTTGGATATATGCTCAGGAATGGGATCTGCTTGTAGTTTTTAAAGGAACTTCCATACTGTTCTCTACAGTGGCTGTACCACTATGGAGAACTGTACCAAGTTCCCGCCAAGAGGGTTCCTTTTATCCACACACTCTCCAGCGTTTATTATTTGTAGACTTTTTGATGACATCCATTCTGACAAAGAAGTGATAGCTCATGGTAATTTTGATTTGTATTTCCCTAATAATTCATTATTTTGAGCATATCCTGTTTGGTCATTTGTATGTCTTCTTTGAAGAAATATATCTTAGATCATCTACCCATTTTTTGATTGGGTTGATTTTTTTTAATATTGAATTGTTTGCATGTTTTAGAGATTGATCATGTGTTGGCTAAATCATTTGCAAACATTTTCTCCCATTCTGTATGTTGTCTTTTCATTTTGTTTATAGTTTCTTTCGCTTTGCAAAAGCTTTTAGGTTTTACCTATTTTATTCTACTTCTGTTGATCCTGAAGAAACAATCCTTAATATAGAAAAATCTACATATAAAGCTTGTGGTTGAAGCATTATTTGTCAGTATGAACTCTTATAAGTAACTTAATTCTTCAATTCTAGGGAAAGTGTGAATACATTGTGGCACATTCACACAATGGATGCAAATATGAAAATTATGCAATATAAAAATTATGTTATTACTACAATTTTGTATTTCAAAGTAAAGGCTATTGTTTTATTTTTTTTAATTTTTTAATTTTTTTTAGTTTTCTTTTTTTAATTTTAATTTTTAATTTTTTTTAGTTTTTTATTTTTTAAATTTTAAAATCTTTAATTCTTACATGCGTTCCCAAACATGAACCCCCCTCCCACCTCCCTCCCCATAACATCTCTGTGGGTCATCCCCATGCACCAGCCCCAAGCATGCTGCATCCTGCGTCAGACATAGACTGGCGATTCAATTCTTACATGATAGTATACATGTTAGAATGTCATTCTCCCAAATCATCCCACCCTCTCCCTCTCCCTCTGAGTCCAAAAGTCCGTTATACACATCTGTGTCTCTTTCCCTGTCTTGCATACAGGGTTGTCATTGCCATCTTCCTAAATTCCATATATATGTGTTAGTATACTGTATTGGTGTTTTTCTTTCTGGCTTACTTCACTCTGTATAATCGGCTCCAGTTTCATCCATCTCATCAGAACTGATTCAAATGAATTCTTTTTAATGGCTGAGTAATACTCCATTGTGTATATGTACCACAGCTTTCTTATCCATTCATCTGCTGATGGACATCTAGGTTGTTTCCATGTCCTGGCTATTATAAACAGTGCTGTGATGAACATTGGGGTACATGTGTCTCTTTCCATTCTGGTTTCCTCAGTGTGTATCCCCAGCAGTGGGATTGCTGGGTCATAAGGTAGTTCTATTTGCAATTTTTTAAGGAATCTCCACACTGTTCTCCATAGTGGCTGTACTAGTTTGCATTCCCACCAACAGTGTATGAGGGTTCCCTTTTCTCCACACCCTCTCCAGCATTTATTGCTTGCAGATTTTTGGATCGCAGCCATTCTGACTGGTGTGAAGTGGTACCTCGTGGTTTTGATTTGCATTTCTCTAATAATGAGTGACGTTGAGCATCTTTTCATGTGTTTGTTAGCCATCCGTATATCTTCTTTGGAGAAATGTCTATTTAGTTCTTTGGCCCATTTTTTGATTGGGTCGTTTACTTTTCTGGAATTGAGCTGCATAAGTTGCTTGTATATTTTTGAGATTAGTTGTTTGTCAGTTGCTTCATTTGCTATGATTTTCTCCCATTCAGAAGGCTGTCTTTTCACCTTGCTTATATTTTCCTTTGTTGTGCAGAAGCTTTTTAATTTTAATTAGATCCCATTTGTTTATTTTTGCTTTTATTTCCAGAATTCTGGGAGGTGGATCATAGAGGATCCTGCTGTGATTTATGTCTGAGAGTGTTTTGCCTATGTTCTCCTCTAGGAGTTTTATAGTTTCTGATCTTACATTTAGATCTTTAATCCATTTTGAATTTATTTTTGTGTGTGAAGGCTATTGTTTTAATGTTAAGAGAATAAATAAAAATTGTATATACAACATATTATCTGTGCTATGAAAAAAGCCTATGTTTAAAATGGGAGAAAATATAGCAAAGATTTTTAAGAATGATTACCTCTGAATAGGAATGATTAGTATTTTCTTTTACATATTTTTCTGTATTTTAGACATTTCTTACCATCTATATATATTACTTTCATGATCAAGAGGGAATTGAACAATTTAAGACAAAGTTTAAACACTTATAACAACTACTTCGATTTGCTCTTTAAAGAAGATTTTCCAACTGCTTTTAATTTTTATCTTTAAAAAACATCAAGCTACTGTATTTAAATCTTTTTTAGGTCCTAGGTTTCAAAGCTAAGATGAAAAACAGAGGAATTTGGTGCAACATTATTTTTCCCAATTTTCATCATGACGATGCATTTATAACAGACAATTTTCTGTTCTGGAAAACTAGGTATATTACATTAGAAACAGATTTCTATCTGGTGTCTCAGAACATTTTCTGCTCTTCAAGCAATGATGTTGTATTATTGATTAGTCTTTCCTTTTTACAGTGAGATTTTCCTGTTTTGTGTGTGTGTGTGTGTGTGTTTTCGGTAAAATCTGCACTTCTGTTGAAGACTAGGTAGATACAACATGCCTGCTGGCTGTGGAACAGTCTGTGAAGGACTCGGAAATAGGTAGAATGAAAAATATTAATACCAGGCATGTGAGAGCATACACTTGGCCTCTTTTGTGCCTTATGAAAATTGCCTGAGTGCCTTGGGCCCATGTCTATGAAAAATTACAAGCTAGTGGTGTGTGTCATCTCATGCATACATTAAGGAAATGTTATTTAATACTCTGGTCCCATTTCCATTTTGTATACATATGTATATAAAATCTTTAAATTGTATTTATTTCTGGCTGTTGAAGTGATTCATTCTCATTATTTTAAACATGGGGAACATATATACTAGTTTTCTATTGCTTCAATAACAAATAATTGTAAACCTAATGACAATGCAAACTTAGTACCATAAATTCTAGAGATCTGAGATCCGTAGGGCTCACTGGGCTAAAATGTAGGAGTTGGCAGGACTGCTTTCTTTTGGGAGGTTCTACGGCATCACCGACTTAGTGGACATGAGTTTGAGCAAGCTCTGGGAGATGGTGAAGGACAGGGAAGCCTGGCATGATGCCGTCCATTGAGTTTCAAAGAGTTGGACACCACTGAGCGACTGAACAATGAATTGAGGGCAAAATCCATTTTCTTACTTTTCCTGGCTTTTGTAGGCTGCCTGTTCTCCTTGTTCATTGCCCCCTGCTACCTTCCCCACCAGCAATGGCCAGTGAGTCTTTCTCACATGGCACCGAAACTGAGGAGAGCTCTGGTTCTTTATGTTTTGGCACAGAAAGAACTCAGCGAGAGGAAAATGATAGATAAGAAGTGATTTATTAGAAGAGGACACTTGTGAGGTTTCCAGGCAGGTGAGCAAGAGGATGCTGCCCCATGAACTTACAGTTTTATAATCAAAGGATAAGTGGGGGAGGAACAGCAGACCGCCTTTTCCTCATTCTGGAGCACATGTCAGACTTCCATCATCAGTTCCTTCTCCACGTCAGGTGGGGGAGTTTTCTTGTCTCCAGTGTGGTCAAACCAGGACTGTCATGGTGCAATGGAAATAAGCAGAACAGCAGTAACATATACTAAAATATGGGAAGTCATCTCAGGTTTCAGTATAATGTCACCTTTCCATTACATTTTTGTTTTTCATGTGTGAGAAGGAGCATGTTCTAGGAATCATTAACTTACTGACCTCACTGGGCAGCTTGCAGGTCGCATTATACCACTGTTTTTTCGTTTGGGCCATGTTTCATGCTCTGTTGCATGGTTTTATTATCAGGCAAGCCTGCTTTCTTAAATAATTATTCACTTACAGGGCTCTCCCATACTTTTTTCTTTACTTATGATCCCTTAGTGGGATTAATTAACTACTATCTATTTAAACACCTACTTCATCCCTTTACTCTGTCCCTATCAGCATTGCACTGACCCTGACTCTTCAGCTTCCCTTTACCACATTTAAGGGGTCTTGGGATATTGAGTCTGATGATAATCCAGGAGACTCTCCCTATTTAGTGTCAACTATTAGCCACCTCCTTAATTCTATCTGCCACCTTAATTTGTCTTGGTCACGTAACCTAAAATATTCATGGATTCCAGCATTTCAGACCCAAACATCTTTCAGTTGCAGGGAAGGGAGCATCACGCTGCTTTCTACAGAGGAGTTCCAGAAAGGTAAAAATATATAAACAAAACCCTTAACTCAGTCACTCAAAGGTAACTTGCTGCAATCTGGGAAAATGTTTTACCTTATGACTTCCTGCAATCATGACCTAATTGATTTAAATACTTAATGGGAACTAGGAATATTTCTTGACTAAACACTATATATTCTCAAACTTAGAATGTATGAGAATATTCCCTAAAAAGTCTCTTTATTACTACTAAAGTTAGGTACTTTTAGTAGACTCTGATGTGTTCTTATAGGTTATTAATGTAAATATATGTCCACTAACATCAATGTTCCTTGTTCTGCACCTGGTCCTTACCTTATCCCACAGTGGTGATGGGCACAGAGGTAATGACTAATATTTGCTGAGTACTTACTTTGTGCCAGACATTGTAACAAGTGTAATACATTTAGTCTTTGCAACTCTAACAGTAGGTACTATTTTTATTTTTAAGATGCAGAACCTGAGACATTGAGAAGTTAAGTCGTTTACCCATGGTCACTCACCTGGTAAATTAAAAGCTGGGGTTTCAGCCCAGATAGTCTGACTTCAGAACCCTCATGCTTAATTCCTATTCTCTATTTTATTCCCTGTCTTATATGATAAGCACATTAGTTGCTAATTTAAAGAGTCGGTGACAATTTCTTGGTCATCTCTAAAAATCCCTTATGTAAAAGTGAGCACATCCATAATAACCTGCCTCAAAAGGTCATGTGTTTCTGAGGAAGTGTCTCTAACACCCTTGGTTGGCTTCCCAGAAGCTATACCCAACAGCCCTTCCCAATAGCTTTCTCCCTTACTAGTGCCCTCAGTAGAGCTGGCAAAGCAGGAACTTGGTTTCACAACCTCTAGGTAGCAAGGAGTAGCTATGTGACTCAGTTCTAGCCTGAGAGAATGTGGGAAAATTTTCTGAGAGACTTCCTGGCAACGTTTCTTTCCTGATGACATGACGAAGGCAAGTCAGGGAACTTCTCTTTCATTTCTCCTTTCCAATGCCTTGCCTCACATGGGACATGGCCACATGGAAATATGATATTCAGAGCTGAGGTAGACCTTTTGCAGTCAGTCAGGGGTGACTAAGAGAATTTCAGAGATTTTGACATAACCCCTGATGCTGTGGAGTTACCTAACTTGGGACCAGCCATCTCCAGAGTTCTTAAGCAAAACAATACGCCCTGGCGAGTCAGATTTTTCTATTACTGTGGCCAAACGCAGCCTGACTAACACAGAACTCAATACTGTGGCTCAAGAGAAGACATCCAGAGTGTATAGTAATATCAATGCCCTGCCATTAAAAAAAAATTAGTTTTTATTGGAGTATAGTTGCTTAAAAATGTGTTGTGTTAGTTTCTACTGTACAACAAAGTGGATCAGCCATACATGTAAATGTTGTTGTTTAGTCACTAAGCAGTGTCTGACTCTCTTGCACCCTCACGTGCTGTAGCTTGCCTGGCTTCTCTCTCCATGGGATTTTCCAGGCAAGAATACTAGAAATCAGTTGTCATTCTATCTCCTTCCTTTTGAACTTCCTTTCCATTCAGGTCACCACAGTGCTTTTAGTAGAGTTCCCTGCCCTATACAGTATGTTCTCATTTGTTATATATTTTACCCATAGTATAAATAGTGTATATGTATCAATCCCAATCTCCCAATTCATTCCACCCACCCACCTCTCCCCCACCCCCAGCTACTGCCCTGTGGTGCTTTTTTTTTAAGGATTTTATTTATTTATTTTTATTGTTGGTTGCCCTGGGTCTTTGTTGCTTTGCCCAGGATTTCTCTAACTGCGCTGAGTTTCATTGCGGTGTGCGGGCTTCTCATTGTGGTGGCTTCTCTTGTTGTATAAAGGCTCTAGGGGCGTAGTCTTCTGTAGTTGTAGTACGTAGGTTCAGTAGTTGCAGCTCATGGGCCCAGTTGCTCCTTGGCATGTGGAATCTTCCTGGACCAGGAATCAAACCTGTGTCCCCTGCATTGGCAGGTAGATTCTTATCCACTGTGACACCAGGGAAGCCTGTGCCCTGCATTTCAAGAGGGATATGAACAAATTTGTCTTACAAGAGAGCGTCCTATACGGAAGGGGTTTTGAGACCTTGTTATAGAAATGGGGAGGAATTATCCTGGAAAGGATGATTTGGCGGTGGCGGGGGGGCGGGGGGTGATGAATATAAATGTCACGTGCCTCTGGTAAAGCTCTGAGAGCTCTCATGAAAACATGTCTGCAGATTCTTCCTGTCCCTGTGTACATCACTTTACAAGGTGATGTTTCTTCTTAGCAGAAGTAAAAGTAAAAAGTGGTAATGTTTTATCTCATCCCTTGAATGTCCGCTAGGCTGTGTGATTGATTTCCCAGGGCTGCCATAACAATCTACCACAAACTAGGTCACTTAAAACAAGAGAAACCTTTTATCTCATAGCTTTGGAGTCTAGATGTCTGAAATCAAGTTATTGGTGGGACCATATTCTCTCTGAAGGCTCCATATAAGGATCTATTCCATGCCTTTCTCTTAGCTTCTGATATTAATGGCAATCCTTGATCTCCTGCAGTCATCACAGCATTCTCCCTGTGTGTTTCTGTATCTCTTCTTAAAAAGTGCAAGTCCTATTGGTTACAGGCCCACTGTACTTCAGTATGACTTCACTTTAACTTAACTAATTACATCTTCAGTAACCCTTGTTATAACCCTATAATAAGTTCACATTATAACGTTCTGGGAAGGATGTGAACTTAGGAAGAAGGTTGGGGTGGCACCATCCAGCCCTGTTGTTGGTGATGTTTAGTCCACTAAGTCATGCGTGACTCATTTGCAACCCTGTGAACTGTAGCCTGCCAGGCTCTTCTGTCTGTGGATTTCCTAGTCAGAAATACTGGAGTGGACTGCCATTTCCTTCTCCAGGGAATCTTCCCAACCTAGTGACCGAACCTGCATCTCCTTCACTGGCAGGAAGATTCTTTACTGCTGTGCCACCAGGGAAGACCCATATACCCATGCAATTTGCTTTGGCCAAAAGAATGTTAGCAAATATGGTTCATCAGGGGCTGAAAAAGTAATGCTGTTCGGTCCATGAGATAATTATGTGAAGAAACCCAGAAAGTCTACTGAAGGATGAAATGATGAAATACCATGTGGAGCAAAGACAAACTGTCCCAGCTGAGGTCACCTCTAGAACCACCAGCCTGACCACTGCTTGACGTGTGAATCAGGCCACTCTAGACCACCTAGCTGCATCTAGGCCAGCCAATGGAAGGATTACTCAGGTGAGAGAAAGTAAGGATGTTAAGGATGATGGAGATGATTGGTTACCTAGCAAAAACTAATATGAGTTCTAATGTGATATGGAGATTTACCATGATTGTGGACATCTAGAGAGCAGAACAGTCTTGAGATTCTTGCCAACTTTGAAATGCTGTGGCCTTAAGATTGATTTTCTGACCAGCACCTGAAAATTACAGAAAGGCAGATGTCTCTGAATAAAACTAAGGACTTTCTAATAATTGGATCTGTCAAACAATGTAGCTGACTGCCCCCTGAGGGAGATGTTACAAAAGTAGATGTTGTTTGGAAGACTATATTAAAATCTCATATATGCATTTTAAATCTAAGACTTTAAGGAAAAATAATTTGAAAAGAGTTTTAGAAATGAGAAAAAAAAATCATTGATGATTTAGTATTCTTTTAATACATTGTTCATGCCAGAAATTGTGGAAAGGCCAAAAATTACTCAGAACACTCTGTAAAATTCCCAGTGTCTACTGGCATCATTACACATATTCTTTCTAAATTGAATCTTGGGCCAAGAGTTGGAAGTGAGTTTTTGACTTTGGGTTTCTGTACTGCCTTCTCCATTTCATTTTCTCTCTTGTAGTTTCCATGGCTAGAAACACTTTGGTTTCTTGCCAATTGGTGAATCAGTATATGACTAACCTGGCATTGGGCCAGGACTGAAAGTGGTGGACTACAGCCAGAAATAGAACCACAAGGCAACCCTCTAGAATGATGTCATGCATCTCTTGACATAACACCAAAAAGAGGATAATGAATGTAGCCAGAGGAAAATGAACGAGCTGATGTAATAAGATGCTTGGGATGGCTTCTATGAAACATAGGCATGGGGGATGGGCCTTGGGATGTGGTACACTGAATATAGTTATGCCAAATAAAACATAGGAGGATTTAATTAAAAATGTACTAGTTCTGTTTATCAGGCAATACTAGATCCTGATCGACTTTAGCTATGAAGAAGGCGTGGCAATCCACTCTAATATTCTTGCCTAGAGAATCCCATGGACAGAGGAGGCTGGCAGGGTACAGTCCATAGCGTTGCACAGTCTTCAAGACTGAAACGACTAAGCAACAGATTTTCTTTGTTCTCTCAGGCAAGTAAAAAGACTTCTTTAGGCTTCTTTCTTCGAGGAACTGGTCTTAAATTATCTCTAAACTTCTGTGTAAAAGTAAAATTCTTTTACTGCCTAGAGGCAAATGTTCTCAGGTATTAAAATGAGGGCTCAAAAATTCTTTAATTCATTTATACTTTCATTTAGAATATTGAAATGATAATTCATTGAATGCTTCTTGAATGCCGGGTACTGAGAAAGGAAATTTGTATTTCCTTTATCATTTGTATTTATCACAATGACCATATATTATATGGCTTAGAAATGTCCAAAATTAGTAAATAGATTTCTGGGCTTCAGTTTTCCCATCTTTAAAATAGATGTTTATCCTAATTACAGCTTATCAGCTTTGTATATATTAACAATTATTTATTGGCAAAGAATATACAGAAACAACACCCAAACATTTTATAGTCTGTAATTTAAATTTATTTTGGTAGAAACAGTGTTATCTGAGTGTGAACCAGGTAAATGCTACTCTATATCTTAGGGATGGCATCTGAAAGACCCTGAGAAGAATCAACAACCAACTAGAGTAGTTACCCAGTATTTTAGTCAGTTTTGGCTATTAATAACAAAATGAAGAGACTGGGTGGGTTAAACAACATATGTTCATTTCTTACAGCTCTGGAGGTGGGAAAGTTCAAGATCAAGGTGCCAGCAGATTTGCTGTCTGCTGAGTGCCCTCTTCCTGGTGGCAGGGGCTTGCTTTCTTGATGTATCCTCAGGTAGAAGAGAGAAAGAGGCTCTGGTCCCTTGTTCTGTTTAAAGTGTTAGTTGCTTAGTTGCGACCCCATGACTGTAGCCTGCCAAGCTTCTCTGCTCATGGAATTCTCCCGGTAAAAATACTGGATCTCCAGGGGATCTTCCTGACCCAGGGATTGAACCTGGGTCTCCTTCATAGCAGCCGGATTCTTTACCATCTGAGCCACCAGGGAAGCCCTTCTTCTTCTGTTTCGTATGTGCACTAATCCCATCATGGAGACTCTATCTTTATGACCTCATCTAAACCTAGTCACCCCCTAAAGGTCCAGTCTCTAAACACCGTCCACTGGGGATTAGGGCTTCAACACATAGTTTGTCAGGAAATGATCATTTAGTCCGTAACACTTAGCATTTTAAACACCAGTCTCAAAATCTCAGAATGATAGAGTCATTATGGAAAACAGTGGTAGCAATTCTTCAAAAAATTAAAAATAGAACTACCATATGACCCAGCAATCCCATTTCTGGGTATATATCCAAAAGAAATGAAGACAGAAATTTACATTTCCATGTTCATGGCAGCATTATTCACAAGAATCAAGATATGGAAACAACCTATGTCCTTTGACAGATGAATGGATAAAGAAAATGTAACTCTCTCTCTCTCTGTATATATATGTAGGCAATGGGATATTGTTAAGCCTATAAGAAGAAGGAAATCCTGGTATTTGTGACAATATAGATAAACCTGCAGGTCATTATGCTAAAAGAAATGAGCTAGTTGGGAAAGAAAAATACTGTTAGTATCATTTATATGTGGAATCTAAAACAAAAAATAAAGAGGAAAAACACCAATCCCATAGAAAGAGTGAGTAGCATGGTGGTTGCCAGGGTCTAGGTGGAAGAAGAAATGAGGCCATATAGGTCAACTGAGGCCATATAGGTATAAGTAAGTTCTGAGGAGATAATGTATAACATGACTGTTAACAGCATTGAATTCTATACTTGAAGTTTCCTGAGAGTATATCTTAAGCACACACACGCACACACACATGCACAAAAGTTAACTATTTGAAGTGATGGATGTATTAAATAACTTTATTGTGATAATCTTTTCCCAATGTATACCAAATCATCATGTAGTATGCTTTTCATGTATACAATATTATTTCTCAGTTATTCCTCAATAAATCTGGGCAATATTTATGCTAGAGAATTTGTCCATGGCATAAAGATGACAGAGATAATGTTTCCTTAATGAATGAGTGTCATTCAACATATACAGCTGGTTATATGTTTGCACAGGCCCCATTTCTCCTGCACTAACTGAGCTGTGTGATACACCTCCTTTCCTAGTGGAGGTTAGATTCTGCCCCCTCACCCATCCAGCATCCCTCTGATTCACGGAAGAGTCTGTCTCTTCACCTAACTTTAAGGCTGATCAATTCTACTGTCAGAATATATTTGGGGCAGACTGAAGTTTTCATGCACGGTTTGAGGCAGTTTGGCTGGAGGCAGAGTGTGGTAGTCTCCTTGGAGCTACAAAAACTCCCTTGGCGCCTGTTTGTTAACTGTTCAGACATTCAGGAGGGTTGGGCTAAATCTTGCTTTCATAGTCACATACCACTTTGTAATGTGGTACACTGACTACCAAAGTCTTCTGGTACATACTAGGGAAGCTGTCCACTGCTGTCCATTGCTGTCCATCAGAACTGACTGAAGGCAGTCAGGGGACTGACTAACGTAAAGGTGCACAGGGTGACATCGGAAGAAGGAACTGAGGGATTCATGCCAATTTCATTCTTGCCACTTTCCTTCCGCTGAACCTACCGGTGCTTCTCATTTATCTCTGAGTAATAGGGAAGATCCCCTGGAGGAGGGCATGGAAACCCACTCCAGTATTCTTCCCTAGGGAATCCCCATGGATAGAGGAGCCTGGCGGGCTGCAGTCCATGGGGTCACAAAGAGTCAGACATGCCTGAGCAACTAAGCATGCGATCGAATCTTCGGCATCATGGCATACCCAGTAATCTTTGTCTTGCTGTCTAATTTGTCCATGTGGGGATTTATATATCAGGCTGTACCACAGAAATGGGAAACATTTTGTATTCAAGATGAAGAGAGGGAATCCACTTTAGAAGAATGAGAGAAGCCAAGCAGAGCAAAGCCATGAGTTTGCTCTATTGTTCTCAGTTGTGGCAGAGGTCATATTTCTTAATTTTTTCAGATCAGCTTTAATTGGTTTAGTCCCCATCCAACAGGATTTGTGGGGATGATTTTCCATCATTTTAAGGAATCCTCTCTATTTTAAGAAGCCTAGGAATTTTGAAGACTACTTCTGGTCTTAATTCTTCAAGGTCACTACTGATATTTTCTATGGCTCTTTGAAGGTCAGGGGATTCCTTATCCACAGTCCTCAAATCTCTTCTTGCTCTATTCCAATCTCAGCATTGGGCCTTTTGCTCAGCGTCAAAGGTACCTATGCACATCCAATTCAGAGGCCTTGCCACACTGTGGGACTCTGGTGAGACTTGGGAAGAGGGCCCAGGCCTCTGTGTTCACAAAGTGAACAAGTTTTTCACTCTTTCAGGAACCAATCCTCCTACACGGGACACTCTCTTTATATTATGTTAATACATAAGAGTCAGAACAATAGCTGGCCTTGTCACAGGAGGAGGGCAGGTTGGAATTTGAAGAATTGGTATTTAGATAAAAAAGAAAATAAATAAATATGCAGGCAGAGAGGAGAGAATACAGTTGGGGAAAAGTCAGGAGGGTTGTCTCAACAAATTAGGAGAAAAAGATAAGGACCTAAGCCAAGCTCAGGAATTTGGGACCCTTTCTGTAGTCAGCAAAGAGTTACTGGTACCTTCTTAGAATACAGGAAATTTTACTTAGTTTGGTTTGATTTGCATTCATTGTAGGAAACCTTGTCTCTTCTCATGGATGGGAACACAAGTAACACCAAATATCAAATAAATTGAAAGCCACGTTAGTTTGCTTTTGGAAGGCATTGCATATGTTGCTGGATCCTGTCTTGAGAGAGTATTTCCTATGGTGTATGCTGTAAGGGACTTGAAAATAAGAAGAGAAAAAGAGTTTCCTTCCTGCTCCATCCTGCTACCTTTTCTGCAAGACCCATCTGGTACAGAAATTCTACAGGAATCTCTTACAACAGAGAAAAATGATCAAGACTTTGCTTTGAAAGTTTAGGCTATCCTACATCTGGATATTTTCACAATATAAAATTTCATCTTTTAGTCCTAACCATTCCAACTTGTGATTCTGTGCTCATGTCCAGTGAGCTAAACACATATCTGTGCCCTTTCTGTAGTCTGTTTTCTGTGCATTAGCGATTCTGTAGAAGATAAGTGTGTGGGGATTGATGAGGAGTGAGTGAGGAGAAGGGGATGACAGAGGATGAGATGGCTGGATGGCATCACCGACTCAATGGACATGAGTTTGAGTAAACTCTGGGAGTTGGCGATGGACAGGGAGGCCTGGCGTGCTGCAGTCCATGGGGTCTCTGAGAGTTGGACACGACTGAGCGACTGAACTGAACTGAACTGAGTGGGTGAAATTGTTTTCAAGCCATCAGTGCCACTCTCTTCCTAGCAAACCTGGCTCTATTGTAGTCACTGTTACAGTGAGCTATTTTTAATATTGGAAATGGGTCTATTCCTCACCTCTCTTCGGTGAAGATCATTGTCACACATTCCTCCAAGCCCATTCAAATGCTCTCTTGGTAGAATCTTTCTAAACCTGTCTGTCCTCTCCCTTGTTTACTCCCTGTAGTAATTGCATGCTCATTTCCCTCTATTCTCTCAGGAACTTTGGTTCTTTTTATGGAATTTATAATTTGTGATACTTGATTATGATTTTTCCAAGTTTTATAGCTTCTCACATAAGCATTTGTTAAATGATTGGACCAGAAGACCATGGTGAGCTCTATCTTAGGGTGGCTGAGAGCTCTGAGGTTTCAGACATGGTTACAAATGTATTTTAGATTCTTGTTACTCTTGGTTGCCGCTAATGTCGAGAATGTCAAGAATAATTTCCAGTTTAACAGCAATAACACAACCATGAGATTGATCCTTATCTTCCTTGATCAGAAGAGGATAGAGGAAAAGTCCCTAACAGGTGTCTGGTAGAAGTATGTGTGTGATATTGATAATTGAGAAAAAGTAAGAGAATGGCTCAGTAAGCTGAGTGTGTCCTAGGAGGCTGGATGGTTCTCTTTTGTTCAGCAGAGTGCTTTCTGAAGCCTCTGGGGCGAGATCAGCCTGATCAGAGAGCATCTTCCTGGGGGTGGAGGGAGGTGGGCCTACCCTGGAGGGAGCAGTGTTTCCCTTCCCTAGGAAGTTTGTTGAGTAGAATGTATGCCCAGCTGCTTCACTGCCTACTTTCCATGCCAACTAAGAAATATGCTTGTTTAAAGTTCAAAATCAATATGTAACATCACAACAAAACAGTTTAACTTTTCAATTACAAACTTATAATTAATAGCTAGTGCTTGGTATGTGCCAGGTATTATTCTAAACAGTTTATAGATATTGATGTATTTTATCTGTATAAGACTCCAAGAAGCAGGCACTGATATTATTACCATTTTGTCCAAGAGGCAAATGAGATACAGAAAGGTCAAATGACTTGATCAAGGTCACAGAGTTAAATGCCCAAAGTAGGATTTGTGCCCAGATATCTATTCCAGAGTCTGGGCACCACTCAGTAGTTATTTTCCCTGGTGCATAATGCTGGGAAGAGACAGACTACAGGGATGTTCTGCATTTTCCCTCTACCTACAAGCTATGTCCAATCTGAGATTCCCTGATTTATGTGGTTATATCCTCTACTAGTTTGCAAAACTAATTAAGGGGCACATCAAAACCTTCCTGGGACTCTAATTCATAAGGAAATACTAAGCTCACTGGAATGAGTGGGAAATAAATGTGCATCATCTTACAGCTTCATGAATAATTCCTTACACAACAGAAAAAGGCCTATTGTCCATGCTGCCTACCTCTGACTACGTGGGGCCAACAAATGAACATTTTAAAGAAGATTCTCCTGAATGTTCTTTATCCCCATGTAATATATTTGGGATTCATGGGTCCATTGGGGTGTGCTGCCCACTCTGAAAGCAGCCTGTGACAGTTCCCTGAATCTGATACTCATAGTCATCTAAAGTTCTGGAATTGGACGGTGCTATTTGATGAGAATGGGTATGAGCATGATAAGTGGCTTCAGAATTGTCTGACTCTTTGTGACCCTATGGACTGCACCTCACCAAGCTCCTCTGCCCATGGGATTCTCCAGGTAAAAGTACTGGAATGCGCTGCCATATCCTTCTCCAGGGGACCTTACTGACCCAGGGATTGACCCCATGTCTCTGTGTCACCTGCATTGGCAAGTGGGTTTTTACCACTAGGTGCTTCATTTTATTTATGTACAGTGTTATTTATTGTTTTGGCCATGCTAGGTCTTCCTTGCTGCCTGGGCTTTCCTCGAGTTGCAGAGAGCAGGGCTACCCTCCAGCTGTGCTCCACTGGCTTCTCAGTGCAGTGGCTACTTTTGTTGCCTTAGGGGGTGAGGGTTCAGTAGTTGAAGTTCCTGGGCACTAGAGCACAAGCTCAGCAGTTGTGGTGCACGGGCTGACTTGCCCCGAGGCATATGGGATCTTCTCAGACCAGGGATCAAACCCGTGTCTCCTGAATTGGCAAGTGGATTCTTTACCAATGAGCCACCAGGGAAGCCTGGTGATTTATTATCTGAAGTTTGAACCTTTAAGTATGCCTCCCAAGACTTTATCTAGTTTCAAAATGGCAAAAGAAAACTGAGAAGAGATCAAGAACTATAAAAAAGTAGGACTTCTTCTACAAAAAAGTAGAGACTTTTACCAACCTGATAGCCAGAAAAAAAACCTTTCAAATATTTGCTGAACAATGCAGCTGTAACTAGAGTCTTATAACTTATCTTGGTCCTTAATGAGTATGGATTATTAACATTATTTAATTATGAATACTACAGTAAACCGTGAAGAGGAAAAAATTTCCCAAATAAAAGCAAATGTTAATCATAGTTTTAATGCATGATTTTGGAAGAAAGTATGTAATTTTATTAATAGGATATCAGTTTCTTTCCACTGCCACTAAGCAAGTATTGAATAAACATTTAAAATGTTATTTGTCTCTGCAGGGCATATGTATCAGATAGTCCCTAATGGCATGTGAACTCCTTTATCCCTGATTGTGTCTTTACATTGTTGCTATTATTCAAAAAGTTTTCTTGAATGCATGTATAAATGGATTACTGAAAGGAACTAAATCTCTACAACTTTGATATGTAAGGCTTTCTCTTTTCCCCCCACTGCCATTTGTATATCTTGGCTGACTGACTTCGCATACCATCTGAGCAAATAAATTATCTTAATTCCTGGTATGCATTGATTAGTTTATCCCCAAAATTCATATATTGAAGTCTTAACCTCTCACACCATGGAATGTGACCTTATTGAGAATAGGGCTGTAGCGGGTGTAATTAGTTAAGATGAGGTCATACTGGAGTAGGGAGAGCCCTGAATCAGTATCACTGGTGTCCTTAAAAAAAGGGTAAATTTGGACACAGCCACGTACACAAAGAGAATGTCATGTGAAGATGAAGGCAGAGATCAAGGCGATGTTTCTATAAGCAATGAGTGCCACAGGTCGCTAGGAGACCACCAGAAGCCAGGGGAGAGGCATGGGATAATTTCTTCTTCACAACCAACAGAAAGACATAACCCTGCTGACACCTTGATGTTGGGCATTGGAGTCTCCAAAACTGTGAGACAACACATTTTTGTTGTTTCAGCCACCGAGTTTATGGCCCTTTGTTTCTGAAACTCCAGGAAATTAATATGATTCCCATCCTTTAATGAAAGGAGACTAGATTTATGTGGCTGAGATGGCATGACTCTGGGATTTTTCTCTTCATTTTGTCTGGGACATTACCTAATGACAGAATTACTTTTAAACTGCTGTGGGTTTTAAGAACTGAAGCCAAAAGTGGTTGTATACTTAGGAGAAGTGTGTTATTGAGAATTTTGGAGGTTGAGTGTTTAAAGATACATTTTTATTTTCCATGTAAAAGGTTGGTCCAAAAATTTCTAGTATTATTATATATATTTATAGGGAGTGCACATAAAGGCTGAATGCTTTGAAGTTGCTAGTAATTCTATTATGATTATTTAATCTGCTAAAAATAAAAATACAGACTGGCAATTTGCTTTCATTTTTCTTCTTGGAAATCTGTGGTGTGGTTAATTGCTCAGTCATGTCTGACTCTTTGTGACCCCATGGACTGTAGCCTGCCAGGCTCTTCTGTCCTTGGGATTCTCCAGGCAAGAATACTGGAGTGGGTTGCCATGCCCTCCTCCAGGGAATCTTCCCAACCCAGGGATCACATTTTTTGGTAGCATGAATGTTTTTATGGACTCTAAAGTTTAATAAAGCAAATGATTTGCAGCTGAAATGTGTCTGTGTCATGCATGGTCAGGGGTCTGGGATCCGGAAGAACAAGAAGTACACCACAAACCAGTTTTTAAAAATACCTTGAGAACACTTTGTTTTTTGAGGGTTATGACTGGTGACCATAAATCTCACAGGAGTTCCCAAGATTGCGTTCATAATTGAAAAGACAAAGCTCACCTTTCCAGTTACATTTTGAAAAAAAAAAAAAAAAAGAAGGAAGTATAAATTAAAAGGATTTGGTATCCTTGAAACTGTTTAGTCTGCAATGGAGATAAACAGACACTCCTCTCATTGATGCATATTTGAAACCTCAAAGTTTCGTATTGAAAAATAATGTTTTCATATTTTGTGATTTTTGACTCCTGTGTACTTGTTAGAACTTTTGATGGGTGAAATGTTAATTCACTCCACAGGGCGCATGGCATGTTCAAGATTTCCTAAAAACAGATTTTTACTGGATACTTTATATACTATTCTTCTAGTTTCCTTATTTTAATTCATGGTCTGGGTATGTTTACAAGGAGGCTCATGTCTATCCCCATCCAGTTCTATCTGCAGCCTCCATTCTCTGTACATTCTCGTTATTTGAAGAGACTCACACATTATATCATTTCATCCATGTGTATTTAAGTTTGTCTCTTTAAAGATAACGAATTGCTTACAAACATAACCACAATACCATTATTGCAGCTAAAAATGGAAAATTCCTTAATAGCAACAAATATCCAGTGTTCAGATTTCCATGCATGTCTCCAGAATGATTTTTTCATCTTGGTCTGTTGAATTGATTTCCAAACAATGTTCACACAATCACTTGGTTCTCATAAAAAAAAATATTATTTAGTTATTTTTTGGCTCCATTGGGTCTTAGTTGTGGCGTGTGGGTTCTTAGTTGCGGTATGTAGGCTTCTCTCTACTTGGGACATGCCGGTTCAATGTCGCAGCTTATGAGCTTAGTTGCCCCGTGGCACGTGGGATCTTAGTTCCCCTGATCAGGGATTGAGCCTGCATCCCTTACATTGGAAGACAGCTTCTGAACCACTAGATTACCAGGGAAATCCCTTAAGTTTCTCTTCTATAAATTCCCCTAGTCTCTCTTTTTCCTCAGCAAATTGTTGAAAAAGCAAGGCAATTTCCCTTGTAGAGTTTCTTGAGTTTTGGGTTTTGATGATTACTTCTGTGTGGTGTCATTTAACATGTACTTTTGCTGCCTGAAAACTGGCAGTTCAATCTAGAGACTTGGTTTGGTGGTTTGATCTGATTTAGATATTTTTTTCAGGAATCCATGAATATTGTCTGTTTATCTCTCATTGTGTGTGTGTGATCTTAGTCATTGAAGATCATGACCTAGATTCATTTTAAACTAACATTTCTTCATCATTTAACAGCTGGAATATTACACTTTATACCAAGTGTCATATATCTAGAACTACATAAGACTCTTTGATAGACCTTAGGTGTTTTGAGTGTTTATGTGGTCTCCATTGATCCTTAATCCTGAGAAGTGTTTGTGGTGAAGGATCACTACCCTCATTTCACAGAGATATTGAATCACTTGTCTAAAGTTCCAAGCAGAGCTAGCCTATTTGGAACCTGGTTTCCTTATTCCTAGTCTATGCTCTTTCAAAACTGTCTCACACATGAGGCACAGAGATCATAACCCTCCATTTGGAAAGGAAGGAAAAATTCTATGGTTATAAAATGCTCAGAGTGTGCAGAGTGTGTTCAACTTTGCTCATCATTCAGTACAAAAAAAGACAGAATGTGTATTTTGAGAAAGCCTAGCGAATAGGTAGCCCCTACCTACTTTCCTTTCTGCTGCTTGCTTGTTAGGGAATAATATCCTTTTCTTTTATGAGCTTGGATAACATGAGAGAATTGGATCTGGTTCTCATATGCACAGGTGGTAAAACTATGGCTCTGCTCTAAAATGCATTAATAAGAATGTTAGGTTGATCTCTCATTATAGTTTTGATTTATATTTCTCTGATGATGAGTGATATTGAATATCTTTTCATATACCTCTTGGCCATTTGTATGTCTTCTTTGGAGAATTTTCTATTAAGGTACTTTGCCCATTTTAAAATCAGATTACTTGGGGTTTTTTTGGTATTGTTTTCTTTTTGCTATTGAGTTATAGGAAGGAGTTTCAAAATATATTTTGGACATTAACCTTTTAGTGGGTTCTTTACCACTGAGCCACCAGGGAAGCCCAGGTCCTTCCTCAGTTCAATTCAGTTCAGTCGCTCAGTCGTGTCCGACTCTTTGCGACCCCATGAATTGCAGCACGCCAGGCCTCCCTGTCCATCACCAACTCCTGGAGTTCACTCAGACTCACGTCTATCAAGTCCGTGATGCCATCCAGCCATCTCATCCTCTGTCGTCCCCTTCTCCTCCTTCCCCCAATCCCTCCCAGCATCAGAGTCTTTTCCAGTGAGTCAACTCTTCGCATGAAGTGGCCAAAGTACTGGAGTTTCAGCTTCAGCATCATTCCTTTCAAAGAAATCCCAGGTGCTTCTTAGTTTGATGTAATTCTATTTGCCTATTTTTGTTTTCTATCATTTTGTTGTCGGATCCAAGAAATTGTTGCCAAGATCAAGAGGCCTATTCCCTGTTTTCTCTTAGCAGTGTTGTGGATTCAGGTCTTACATTTAAGTTTTTAATCCATTCGGGGTGATGTTTTGCATACAGTGTAAGGAAAGGGTCCACTTTTATTCTTTTGCATGTGGACATCCAGTTTCCTCAGCACTCTTTATTGAAGAGACTGTTGTTTTCCCATTGAGTATTCTTGACACTTTTTTTAAAGATTGATTTGCTTCTGTGTGTGGGCTCCCTGGGCTAACTGCCAATGCAGGAGACATAAGAGATGTGCGTTTGATCCCTGGGTCGGGAAGATCCCCCGGAGGAGGGCACAGCAACCCACTCCAGTATTCTTGCCTGGAGAATCCCATGGACAGAGGAGCCTGGCGGGCTTCAATCCATGGAGTCACAAAGAGTTGGAAAAGATTGAAGTGACTTAGCATGCATACATGTGGGCTATCTATTTTGTTCCTTTGGTCTATGTTTGTTTTTATGTCAATACCATACTAATGATACTATGACTATTGTAGCTTTGTAAAAATTATTTATGGTATGTGTAAAATTTTTCTAAGAGTCTAGATCTTATGTTAGGATCATATAAATAGATAGATGGATAAGATGGGAGAAAACTTACGGAGGTGATGGATATATTTATGACATTGATCATGGTGATAGTTTCATGGATATATATACGTATTTCCAAACTCATATAATTATAGACATATAATATGTACAGCTTTTTGTATGTCATATTATTTCAATAAAGTGGTTTAGATAAAAATATTGAGCCAGCATGTGTACTGCAAATACTTATAGCACAAATTATATCTAGTGATGAGAGATAAAGGAGGGAGGGCATGAAGGAAATTCTAGTATATATTTTTCTCCTATATTTCTTTGAGGATAGTATTCTTCTTTGGTATTCTGAACCCAGGGCTCAAATAGTTCTAATTCACACTTATATATTTTTGGTTCTTTGTCTTTCTTTAGTAATTCTTGGGGGTCTCATTATTTAGGCTTCTGAAAGACTATGTGTGTAATTATGCTTGTTAATTTTGTAGAGCTGGAGTAATAAATACTCTATCAAACTGTAAGCAATTCATTTAAAGGAAAAAAAATGATTCCTAACAATTCCTCTTTAATTGTGTAGGAGTCATTCACTAGGTTAAATTGTCTGAAAGAAAGCTTGGTAGACATTAAATTGCTTTTCTTCTCAGAACTCTTCTGAGGAATTTTTCATTTTTATTGCTCCTTATGGATATGTTGAATCTCTAAAGTAATTTGAATATAATAGTACTGACAGAATACAAACAGAAGAGTTGAAGGAAAAGGTGTTTTTAAGTAACAAATGTTACATGTAGCTTGAGTTCATTAAATACATTTTCAATCCCATTTTCTCTCTCTTCTTCTCTTTGGACCCCTACCATGTGGATGTTGCTATGCTTAATATTAGCCTCAGAATCCCTTAAGCTCTTATCATTAAAAAAAAAAATTTTTTTTGTTTGTTTTTTGTGGTTCTGATTGGGAGGTCTCCATTATTCTATCTTCCAAGTCTTTTATGTATCATAAAGACCTTTCTTCTGTATCACCTAGTATACTGTTTACTTGTTTATTTATTTTTGTAGTGTGCTTTTCATTTCATTTTTATATTCTTCAGTTTGGTTCCTTTTTATATTTTCTAGTTTCTAGTTAAAAATTCTCACTGTGTTCATCTATCCTTGTGCCAATTCAGTTAACACTCTTATTACTAATGATTTGCATTCTTTATCTGGTAAATTGCTTACTTCCGTTTTGTTACTTTGTCCTTCCCGCCACCCCACCCCCCCCACCCCCAGGGGTTTTCTCTTGCTCTTTCAGTTGAGGCATATTCCTGTCTTCTCTTTTTGCTTAACTTCCTCTGTCTCAATGAAATTCAGTGCAGCAGATACCTGTGGAGGTCTTAAAGGGGTATCCTTCTGTGGGAGCATCCTTATTCAGTGTGTGTGTGCCCAGCGGCTTTGGTGGAAGAGTTGGATTTGATATGAACACAAGTCACACTTTTCGTCAGGATATGCTGGTAGCTCTCACGTTGGTAGGAGACAGGGCTGAAGGAGGAGTGGCTAAGGTCAGATCCCACTAGTCAGTGACTGTCCCTGCTCTATAGAGGCAGGAGCAGGTCCCATGTTGCTGTAGCAGAAACCATGAGGCTTGGCCTCAGCTAGCTCAAGTCCCTGTAAGTGTGTGCTCTTTCCCCTCCCAGCATCAGCACCCTTGCTGCAGAGGGGAGGAGTATTAGAGCAAGAGGGGCTGGCTGGGGGTTAGGTGAAGGTCAGTGTATGGACCGTGTCGCTTTGGCTATGTTCAGAGGTCCAGACTGCCTCTGAGGTGCCGCCCCTGCAATCCTTAGTGATGGCTGCCCCCTTCCTGCTCAGATGCCACTTAGGATCAATTTATGAGGGGAGCATGTTAAAGAAAATAATGAAGTGAGGAAGTATAGTCAGCATTTATATAGATGCTTTAACACAGCCTCAAAATATACAAAGTAACAATGGCATAATGGTGGAGAAAAATAGATATGCCAACATGTGTTGCAAGAGATTTTAACATGCTCCCCTCATAAACTGACAAATAGACAGACACTAGAGACACAGGAGAACTGAGTAATGTGGTAGAAAAACTTGAACTATTTTATATACATAGATGTATGTATGTATGTATGTGTGTTTGGGTGTTTGTGTCTATATGTGTCTGTGTGATTACAGTGGGCACCTGGATAATCCAGGACGACAACCACACATCAAGATTTTTAAGTTAATCACATCTGCAAAGTCCCTCTTGTCATGTGTACTTGATTGAATTTTGTCTCCCCGAAGATATACACAGACACACATATGCGCAAAATACAACTCAACCATGGACGCAACTGAGAATACAAATGGTCACACAGATTATTTACAAAATATTCTCTCACATGGAAAATTTACTGGGCCATAAAGGAAGCCTCAATAATTCCATGGAATCAGGATCGTGTGGACTGCATTCTCTAACCATAATTGATTAATGCTAGAAATTTTAATGAAGAAAAGAAGTCTAGTTTACATAATCTTAAATGTCAGGTTTTACATTAATAAACAATCCTTGGGCTAAAACGGAGATCATGAAGGAGTTATGAAGTTTTATGACTCAACCAGCAATAAAGCCTCGTGCCATATTTGTTAAGACACAGCTAACGCAACCCTTTGATTTCAACTGAATTTACCAGGATACAGAGAATTTGAAAATAAATAAGCTCAACTTTCAATTTAAGAAGTTGGAAATGTAATAGAGGAAATCCAAAGAAACAAACTGAAACAAAGGAGGAATTAATGACAATAAAAGAAGAATTAATATAATAAAGAATTAAAGCAGTAAAAGTATCAACAAAACTAAGACTGGGCAAGAAAAAAACAATGAAAACAGAAACATGCAATGAAAAAGAAAAATAATTACAGATATAACATATTTTAAATACAAATCAATAGTATAAACTAGATAAATATTTACTTGGTAACTAATAAGAAGTCATTAACTATTTGGAAAAATATAAAGGGCCCAAATTAAGAGAATTGAATAGGTCAATAAGCACTAGAGACATTAAAATGGTGGGAAAATACCTCCCTCCTACCAAAACTTTGTAGCCCCCAGTTTATTTCAAGGGGATTTCTACTGAAATTTCAAGGAAAACTAATCTTTCAAATTTATTCCAGTAAAGAAGTACTATCAACTCATTTGATGAGATTAGTGAAGTATTGACTCCAAAATCACGTAAAGGCAATAAAAGAAAATTATAAGCCAATTTTTCTTGTTAAGTCATGCTTCAATATTATAAATTAAATATTAGCCAATCTAACATTGGGTTATTAAACAATAATTCATTATTCAGATCAAGTTTATCCCAGTAATCCCAGGTCTCAACATAAGAAAGTATAACTAGAGAATTTACCATATTAACAGATAAAAAAGAAAAAAAGTATGACTTTAAGTAGATGCAGAAAAAGAGTTTGATAAATATAAACGTGTTTATTAGATAAATTGAATAATATGCATAGAAATATGTTAAAAGCTAGAGGGGCTTCATTAATGTAATATGTTCTGGGATATAGGACAAGCTTAGAGTTTTGTTAATGGCTTGGTTCAGTTCAGTTCAGTTGCTCAGTCGTGTCCGACTCCTTGGTACCATCACTTAATTCATTGAACTTTTATTGAAGTTGCTCTTCCATTCCCAGGAGGCCATTAAGGAAGGCAACAAGAATTTTGCTGAAGCATAAAATGACTGGGCAGAAAATAGTCAAAGCAGAGGATGAGTTTTAGCTGCAGCTTTTCAAACAGCCTAGGGCAGAGTAGGATGAGTACTAGGAAAATCAATCCAAAAATGTCTGTAAGTTAAGAAATAGACCATTATTTGCCTTGACAAGTTTACTCATTCATTTCCTAAACAGTAAATCCCTATAACTTTTGTTCTTATAAAAATAGAGAACTTCTGGAAAAAAGACAGTAGTATTTCAGTAGGAAAAATATCCCATTTCTCAGCCACAGTCACAATTCACACTTTGATCTATGGCCAAGAGGTCAAAATCCATAAAGAAAAAAAAAATCCATAACCATAGTGGACAAACAATCTGTTTTGTTAACCAAGGACTTAAAATGACTTAATATGGCTTTGAGTTGTCTGAGTTCAGCAGGTATTTAAAGATGAATTTTTCTCTCATGAGGTTTTCAGAGACCCCTATCATATATTTAAGAACTTCTCACTGGTAGTTCTCTTGGGGTAAGTGATGCTCTCTCCTCTGACTCTCTCCTTAGTTGCTAGGAATATAGCAGGCCATATTTGTAACTCCCATGGCACTCCCCAGTGGGTTTTGTTGAATAGGACATAATATAAACCTTCGCAGGGTCTCTCTTTTGTGTATGACCCATATCTGATGCACTGGACTCCTTCATGTACCCTTTGACCTGATAAGCTCTGGAGTGAAGTTAGACCTCACAGTCCTTGGGTTCGGTCATCGACAGCCAACCACATTGCCTTTAGCTCTGTATCTGTCAGGTGGGAGTGAGTTCCAGGCTACTGGGCTTCCCATATTGTGTCCATACTAAGCTCTTTCAGTAGTACCAGTGAAGCTCCTATAACTAGCTTTAAGGTGAAAAGAGGCACACCAAATATTTCCATTAGGCAGTGTATTAACAGAGCTCTTGCCTGCAAAATCATCTTTAAAATTTTTCTTCCTATTGAAAGAATCAAGCTTTTTTTTTTTTTTAAGTTAATTGGAGGATAATTACTCCACGCTACTGAGCCGGCCCCTGCCATACATCAGTATGAATCAGCCACAGGTACATATATGTCCCCTCCCTCTTAAACTTCCTCCACATCTCCAATCCCATCCTACCCCTAGCATCTAATCACCTTTTCCAATATGAACTATTCCTCAGGGCAGTCAAATAGTTCATGAGGGTAAGTTTCTCTCTATAAAATTATCATAGCCAATAAACAGGGAATAATAGGATGCAAACATCACCATTTTGTGACCCTCAATGATATGTTTAATCTAGGAAATTGTCCTTTATAGCTGTTACCACCACAAAAAAGAGAAACTACTAGACATTACATATTGTACCTATTGATAGAAGTATATACCACCACCTCTAAAATATTCTTGCCAAGATTTTTACCTTGGAATAGATCAAGCCTCTAGATTTAACTAGCAATTTATGAGCCTGGCTTACAGAAAATACAGGGGACAGAATAACATGTTAAATGACACCATGAGGAAGCAGTCATTAAAATCCAGAATGTAGAAAACTATTGGACAAATAATCTTGTTTGTTTAATAAGCAAATTTCAAAGAGGGAAAGGTGGGCATAGAAAAATCTTAAGGAATTTAAGAAACACAGTCAAATGCAATGTGTGATTCTTATTTGAGTCCTGATTCAAACTAAACATTTAAAAATGTACAAGACGGTCACGGATATTTGAATACTGACTGCTTATTTGATGTTTATTGAAAGGAATTATGGTTCAATATTTTGGATGTGATAATGAATGACACCATAGCTGTGTTTGGAAAAAAAAAATGGCCCTTGTATTTAAAGGTATACAGTGAAGTATTTACGGATAAATTGATACTGATGCTTGAGGTTCACTTCAAAATAATGACGAGAAATTGAACCCAAGCAGTTTCTTCCAGAGTCTAATGATGAAGTTATCCTGTAAATAAAGAAATGTGGGACAATAAGGGAACAGTAAACCACCCAGTTTTGTTGGTCTCTAGGGCCATATAGAGGAGAAGGCAATGGCACTCCACTCCAGTACTCTTGCCTAGCAGATCCCATGGACGGAGGAGCCTGGTGGGCTGCAGAGTCAGACACGACTGAGCGACTTCACTTTCACTTTTCACTTTCATGCATTGGAGGAAGGAAATGGCAACCCACTCCAGTGTTCTTGCTTGGAGAATCCCAGGGACGAGGGAGCCTGGTGGGCTGCCATCTATGGGGTTGCACAGAGTCGGACATGACTGAAGCGACTTGGCGGCAGCAGCAGCAGGGCCATATAGGAAGAGTCAAAGATAAGCTTAGAAAGGTAGGTTAGGGTCAAAGTTTGACAGACCTTGGAAAATAGACAAAGAACTTTAAAAGAAACCATTATTTCAATAGGTAGGGCATCTTCATGTTCTGTACCGAAACTTTGTGATAAGATTTAGTGCTAATTTAAGTGCTAGTCACCATGGTTTGTCAAGATACTGGAAGCTCCCTTTGATGGAAGATGAAATTTGTAAACATTAGATCTTTGGAAGTTGAACAGTGGATTTTGATGACATATTGTTTTCTTACTGGTGATAGGAACACTTTTTAAAAGAATTTACATTTGGTCACTTAAGCTATAAGTTTCTAGCCTTGAAGCCCTAGGAGAACCAGAGTTAAAAGATAACACCTTGCTCTGTGTCCTGTAGAGAAGAATTGAGCCCACCAAGTTTCCTAGTGTTATGATTGCCAATTAAGATTGCAGTTCTCTGTGGTGTTCTTAATTTTTTCCCCTCAATTCATGATCAGTTCAGTTCAGATCAGTCACTCAGTCGTGTCCGACTCTTTGCGACACCATGATCACACCATGCCAGGCCTCCCTGTCCATCACCAACTCCCAGAGTTCATTCAGACTCACGTCCATCGAGTCAGTGATGCCATCCAGCCATCTCATCCTCTGTCGTCCCCTTCTCCTCTGGCCCCTAATCTCTCCCAGCATCAGAGTCTTTTCCAATGAGTCAACTCTTCTCATGAGGTGGCCAAAGTACTGGAGTTTCAGCTTTAGCATCATTCCTTCCAAAGAAATCCCAGGGTTGATCTCCTTCAGAATGGACTGGTTGGATTTCCTTGCAGTCCAAGGGACTCTCAAGAATCTTCTCCAACACCACAGTCCAAAAGCACCAATTCTTGGGTGCTCAGCCTTCTTCACAGTCCAACTCTCACATCCATACATGACCACAGGAAAAACCATAGCCTTAACTAGACAGACCTTAGTCGGCAAAGTAATGTCTCTGCTTTTGAATATGCTATCTAGATTGGTCATAACTTTTCTTCCAAGGAGTAAGCATCTTTTAATTTCATGGCTGCAATCACCATCTCCAGTGATTTTGGAGCCCCAAAAGATAAAGTCTGACACTGTTTCCACTGTTTCCCCATCTATTTCCCATGAAGTGATGGGACCAGATGCCATGATCTTCGTTTTCTGAATGTTGAGCTTTAAGCCAAACTTTTCACTCTCCTCTTTCACTTTCATCAAGAGGCTTTTGAGTTCCTCTTCACTTTCTGCCATAAGAGTGGTGTCATCTGCATATCTGAGGTTACTGATATTTCTCCCGGCAATCTTGATTCCAGCTTGTGTTTCTTCCAGTCCAGCGTTCCTCATGATGTACTCTGCATATAAGTTAAATAAGCAGGGTGACAATATACAGCCTTGACGAACTCCTTTTCCTAGTTGGAACCAGTTTGTTGTTCCATGTCCAGTTCTAACTGTTGCTTCCTGACCTGCATATAGGTTTCTCAACAGACAAGTCAGGTGGTCTGGTATTCCCATCTCCTTCAGAATTTTCCACAGTTTATTGTGATCCACACAGTCAAAGGCTTTGGCATAGTCAAGAAAGCAGAAACAGATGTTTTTCTGAAACTCTCTTGCTTTTTTGATGATCCAGCAGATGTTGGCAATTTGGTCTCTGGTTTCTCTACCTTTTCTAAAACCAGCTTGAACATCTGGAAGTTCACGGTTCACGTATTGCTGAAGCCTGGCTTGGAGAATTTTGAGCATGACTTTACTAGCGTGTGAGATGAGTGCAATTGTGTGGTAGTTTGAGCATTCTCTGGCATTGCCTTTGTTTGGGATTGGAATGAAAACTGACCTTTTCCAGTCCTGTGGCCACTGCTGAGTTTTCCAAACTTGCTGGCGTATTGAGTGTGGCACTTTTATAGCATCATCTTTCAAGATATGAAATAGCTCCACTGGAATCCCATCACCTCCACTAGCTTTGTTTGCAGTGATGCTTTCTAAGGCCCACTTGACTTCACATTCCAGGATGTCTGGCTCTAGGTGAGTGATCACACCATTATGATTATCTTGGTCGTGAAGATCTCTTTTGTACAGTTCTTCTGTGTATCCTTGCCACCTCTTCTTAATATCTTCTGCTTCTGTTAGGTCCATACCATTTCTGTCCTTTATCGAGCCCATCTTTGCATGAAATGTTCCCTTGGTGTCTCTAATTTTCTTGAAGAGATCGCTAGTCTTTCCCATTCTGTTGTTTTCCTCTATTTCTTTGCATTAATCGCTGAGGAAGGCTTTCTTATCTCTTCTTGCTATTCTTTGGAACTCTGCATTCAGATGCTTATATCTTTCCTTTTCTCCTTTGCCTTTCGCTTCTCTTCTTTTCACAATCAAATCCCTTATGATTATACAGTGGAAGTGAGAAATAGATTTAAGGGACTAGATCTGATAGGTAGAGTGCCTGATGAACTATGGACGGAGGTTCGTGACATTGTACAGGAGACAGGGATCAAGACCATCAATTCATGATATTATACATAATTTCCAAAAATATTTCCCTCTACAGTACAATGCTGATTTGTAACTTTGTTTTGCAATATATTTTTTATAATTGGACTTTTGTGGAAAACCACCTGAATGATAATTAATTATAAGCAGGATAAATTCTATGGCAGAGTAAAAATTATTTAAAAAGTTATTTCTTTTTGTTGTTGGTGGCCTCCATTTTGGTTTTCTTGGCCCATAACAAAACTAGTAACGTGAAAGCTAGGCTCTCTGTGATGCATGCTTCTTGTCTTTAGAGTAATGCAGATTTTGGAAAGTCATCATCAAGGCAGAAACAGAAAGCTTATTGCCTCTTTTGAATTAATAATACATTATTATCTTTACTAGAAACTCTGCTTTCCTAGGGCTTCCCATTCCCAGCTGGCACAGAGGTAAACAATCTACCTGCAACGCAATGCAGGAGATGCAGACTGAGTTGGGGGGATCCCCTGGAGTAGAAAATGACAACCCACTCCAATATTCTTGCCTGGAGAATCCCATGGACAGGGGATCCTGGTTGGCTACAGTCCATGGGATCTCAAAGAGTCAGATACAACTGAGCAACTCAGCATCACGCAGGCATGCTTGTTTCCTAACTCAAGTAATATGAGATACATAATGGAGTTTGTGTTATCTACAGATTTAAATTTAACCATTTGGTTTCAAGTTTCAGATTTGATGGAAATGATCAAGTTTCACAAGGCATGTCTAGCATAGTACGGGTTCATAAGATTCATAAGTGTCCTACCTGGAGTTTCTATAAGCAGACTATGACCTAGGAAGTCTTCTTCCAGTGTATTTTCAGGAAAGCACTTTCAGGTGAAGGAAACTGAGGAAAATAGAATAGGACAGGAAAAAAAAAAACCCTGAGCCAGAATATGGATCTTATTCCATAGGAAGCTGTAGAGGACAAATTGCACAGCCAGGTCACATCTCATGATGGGGGTCAATCAGGGCAGTGGTCATACCTGGGAGGAGATGGGCAGTCATAGCCTCCCAGGTGAGGCTGCTCCTGTTCCTGTGAGGGCAAATCTCTAGAAATGGGAGTAGCTGTGAGATATCAACCACTGCTCACAGTAGCTGGGGAAAGGGGGGACGCCCCTGTTTACATGAAGTGGGTGGGTTCCGACAACAATCTTCACAGTTCACCCTTTGAACTCAGATAGACATGCATTCAGGAACAGCCTCTCAAGAATTCTGATTGGAAATCTTACAAGAAACTTACCTGGATAAATAAAATCCAGCTGCCACTGAGGCCGTGAGTGATATTCACTACCTCCTTCCTTCACTACTCAATTCTGAGTTCTTCTCCCCATTGCCAAGCACTTCTGCCAGTCAGCGTGGTTTGCCTGGTGGATGGATGACCCACCTTATTCTGAATGGTGTGAGCCTCTTGGTCACTCTGTCTTTATTGGCTCATGGTTGCTGTAATTTCCCTTTTATAGTAAGGACTGGGAATGAAAGTCACATGGTGTACCAGAGATGGTCAGTTGTCACTGTCAGTATAGTAATCCTTTTGTTTGCTTGCCTATTTACTGGCATAAGGATCCCAAAGTGAACAGTTAGCAGCATTAGCTCTACGATAGTGATACTCTTGCTTTGTCCTTAGTGGAAGGATTCCACAGAGTTCCAAATTGTGGGGCAGCATGCATGTTTTCCCAAGTGGGCTCCTGGATGTGATCATGAGCGTGACTGCTTCTGCCTCCATCCCATGTTGGGCAGTCCCACATATTCATCATGGACATAGAACAGCATAATGGCTGTTGGTTTAAGATCTACACTGCATCCTAAAAGATAGGGCCTGACCCTTTCAAGGGCTTCCCAGGTGGCTCAGTGGTAAAGGACCTGCCTGCCAATGCAGGAGATGTGGATTCGATCCCTAGGTCAGGAAGATCTCCGGAGAAGGAAATGACAACCCTCTCTAGTATTCTTACCTGGAAAATTCCATAGACAGAGGAGCCTGGCAGGCTACAGTCCATGGGGTTGCAAAAGAGTTGGACACAAGTCAGCGACTAAAGAACATCCTTTCAACATGTTCTCGCCAAGCTGCTCTCTGTTGCACATTTATGAAGCCTCTTCAGTTTTCTATTGGGCTGGCAACTTAGATGGCACAATATGGGGTAGGAGCAACGGTTACTGTAGTCACAAGACCTCTGCTGGTCCTCCTTCACTGTACAGTGGTTATGTAGATTGATAGTAATGTTACACAGGATTCGATGATGATAAATTTAGCTATTCTATGAACGCTTGTTGGTGCTGGCTGGGAACCACGGCCGGGAAAGAAAACACAAAGCTCTATCTGGAATACAAGCCCAGGCAGGATGGAACATTGCCTTTTCCAGAGTGTAAGTATCTGGTTGGTTTCACTGAAAGATAGTTCATAGGGCGGGCACACTGTTCTGCGCTGCTGGCAAGATAGACATTCACCAGAGGCAGTAGCTAGCGTAGTGTTGGTGCAAAGGAGCCCAGGCTGACAGGCACATGTGGAGGTCAATTTTTTCCGCCTAAGTCATTCTTAGTTCAGTTCAGTTGTTCAGTCGTGTCCAAGTCTTTGTGACACCATGGACTGAAGAATGCCAGGCTTCCCTGCCAATTACCATACCATTTCCCAAAGCTTGCTCAAATTCATGTCCATCGAGTCAGTGATGCCACCCAACCATCCCATCCTGTATCTCCCCTTCTCCTTGCACCTTCAATCTTTCCCAACATTAGGGTCTTTTCAAATGAGTCAGTTCTTTGCATCAGGTAGCCAAAGTACTGGAGTTTCAGCTTCAGCATCAGTCCTTCCAATGAATATTCAGGACTGATTTCCTTTTGGATGGACTGGTTGGACCTCCTTGCAGTCCAAGGCACTCTCAAGAGTCTTATACTACACCACTGTTCAAAAGCATCAATTCTTCAGTGCTCAGCTTTCTTTCTAGTCCAACTCTCACATCCATGTATGACTACTGGAAAAACCATAGCTTTGACTAGATGGGCCTTTGTTGGCAAAGTAATGTCTCTGCTTTTTAATATGCTGTCTAGGTTGGTCATAACTTCTTCCCAGGAGCAAGCGTCTTTTAATTTCATGACTGCAGTCACCATCTGCAGTGATTTTGGAGCCCAAGGAAATAAAGTCTCTTATGTTTCTATAGTTTCCCCATCTATGTGCCATTAAGTGATGGGACCAGATGCCATGATCTTAGTATTTTTCATCTTTCATCTAGAGGCTCTTTAGTCCCTCTTCACTTTTTGCCTTAAGGGTGGTGTCATCTGCATATCTGAGATTATTGGTGTTTCTCCTGGCAATTTTGATTTCAGCTTGTGCTTCATCCAGCTCAGCATTTTGCATGATGTACACTGCATGTAAGTTAAATAAGCAGGGTGACATACTCCTTTCCTGATTTGGAACCAGTCTGTTGTTCTATGTCCAGTTCTAACTGTTGCTTCTTGACCTACATACAGATTTCTCAGGAGGCAGGAAAGGTGGTCTGTTATTCTCATCTCTGTAAGAGTTTTCCACAGCTTGTTGTGATCCACACAGTCAAAGGCTTTGGCGTAGTCAATAAAGCAGAAGTAGGTATTTTTCTGGAACTTTCTTGCTTTTTCGATTATCCAGCAGATGTTGGCAATTTGATCTCTGGTTCTTCTGCCTTTTTAGAAAATCCAGCTTGAACATCTGGAAGTTCTCTGTTCACTTACTGTTGAAGCCTGGCTTGGAGGATTTTGAGCATTATTTTGCTAGTGTGTGAGATGAGTGCAACTGTGCAGTAGTTTGAACATTCTTTGACATTGCTTTTCTTTGGGATTAGAATGAAAATTTTCCAGTCCAGTGGACCCAGATAACCATGATGGTGTGATCACTCACCTAGAACCAGGCATCCTGGAATGTGAAGTCAAGTGGGCCTTAGGAAGCATCACTGAGAACAAAGCTAGTAGAGGTGATAGAATTCCAGTTGAGCTATTTCAAAACCTAGAAGATGATGCTGTTAAAGTGCGACACTCTTTATGGTCATTCTGGTTCATGGTTATTCTATTCAAGTGTCAGAGAAGCTGAAGACTGAGGCTGCGTGACTGAGACATCCTGTCCTCTGGGGTGTTGGACACCTCTTCTAAAGTTGATTCTCTCCAGTAGACCTTAATATGCGCTATAGGGGGTCCTTCTTTGTCTTCCTTGAACTATTTTTATTTTTATTTTATTTTTTTATTTTTATTTATTTTTAGTTTTTTATTTTTTAAATTTTAAAATCTTTAATTCTTACATGCGTTCCCAAACATGAACCCCCCTCCCACCTCCCTCCCCATAACATCTCTCTGGGTCATCCCCATGCACCAGCCCCAAGCATGCTGCATCCTGCGTCAGACATAGACTGGCGATTCAATTCTTACATGATAGTATACATGTTAGAATGTCATTCTCCCAAATCATCCCACCCTCTCCCTCTCCCTCTGAGTCCAAAAGTCCGTTATACACATCTGTGTCTCTTTCCCTGTCTTGCATACAGGGTCGTCATTGCCATCTTCCTAAATTCCATATATATGTGTTAGTATACTGTATTGGTGTTTTTCTTTCTGGCTTACTTCACTCTGTATAATCGGCTCCAGTTTCATCCATCTCATCAGAACTGATTCAAATGAATTCTTTTTAATGGCTGAGTAATACTCCATTGTGTATATGTACCACAGCTTTCTTATCCATTCATCTGCTGATGGACATCTAGGTTGTTTCCATGTCCTGGCTATTATAAACAGTGCTGCGATGAACATTGGGGTACATGTGTCTCTTTCCATTCTGGTTTCCTCGGTGTGTATCCCCAGCAGTGGGATTGCTGGGTCATAAGGTAGTTCTATTTGCAATTTTTTAAGGAATCTCCACACTGTTCTCCATAGTGGCTGTACTAGTTTGCATTCCCACCAACAGTGTAGGAGGGTTCCCTTTTCTCCACACCCTCTCCAGCATTTATTGCTTGCAGATTTTTGGATCGCAGCCATTCTGACTGGTGTGAAGTGGTACCTCATTGTGGTTTTGATTTGCATTTCTCTAATAATGAGTGATGTTGAGCATCTTTTCATGTGTTTGTTAGCCATCCGTATGTCTTCTTTGGAGAAATGTCTATTTAGTTCTTTGGCCCATTTTTTGATTGGGTCGTTTACTTTTCTGGAATTGAGCTGCAGAAGTTGCTTGTATATTTTTGAGATTAGTTGTTTGTCAGTTGCTTCATTTGCTATTATTTTCTCCCATTCAGAAGGCTGTCTTTTCACCTTGCTTATATTTTCCTTTGTTGTGCAGAAGCTTTTAATTTTAATTAGATCCCATTTGTTTATTTTTGCTTTTATTTCCAGAATTCTGGGAGGTGGATCATAGAGGATCCTGCTGTGGTTTATGTCTGAGAGTGTTTTGCCTATGTTCTCCTCTAGGAGTTTTATAGTTTCTGATCTTACATTTAGATCTTTAATCTATTTTGAGTTTATTTTTGTGTGCGGTGTTAGGAAGTGATCTAGTTTCATTCTTTTACAAGCGGTTGACCAGTTTTCCCAGCACCACTTGTTAAAGAGATTGTCTTTACTCCATTGTATATCCTTGCCTCCTTTGTCAAAGATAAGGTGTCCATATGTGTGTGGATTTATCTCTGGGCTTTCTATTTTGTTCCATTGATCTATATGTCTGTCTTTGTGCCAGTACCATACTGTCTTGATGACTGTGGCTTTGTAGTAGAGCCTGAAGTCAGGCAAGTTGATTCCTCCAGTTCCATTCTTCTTTCTCAAGATTGCTTTGGCTATTCGAGGTTTTTTGTATTTCCATACAAATCTTGAAATTATTTGTTCTAGTTCTGTGAAAAATGTGGCTGATAGCTTGATAGGGATTGCATTGAATTTGTAAATTGCTTTGGCTAGTATACTCATTTTCACTATATTGATTCTTCCGATCCATGAACATGGTATATTTCTCCATCTATTAGTGTCCTCTTTGATTTCTTTCATCAGTGTTTTATAGTTTTCTATATATAGGTCTTTAGTTTCTTTAGGTAGATATATTCCTACCATTTTCTTAGTGGTTGCTTTAGGTATTACAATGAATGTGTATAACTGCATTGGCAATCTATGGGAAACATTTTACCACTTCAAGTGGAGTATAGGACTCTTGTTTCCATTCAAATAAGTCCCTTAACTCTCCCCATTAAAAAATTACTTTCCTTTACACACTTGGAGCACTCCATGGGTTGGCATTATAGTTGTTGCTTCAACCATCACACATGATTTAGAATCCATGAGAAGAGGGATAGTCTATTAAATTTACCCTTTCCTTGCCTTTTTTTTTTGCCTACTGCATTATTATTTCTACCATTCTGAAGTCATTTCCTTTCTGTTTGAAGGATTTCTTTAAGACATTCTTTAAGGTTAGGTCTACTGGGAACAGATTCTCTTAGTTTCCCTCATCTAAGAATGTATTTTTTTCCTCTTCATACCTGAAGGATATTTTTGTGAAGGATAGAATTTAGGGCTGACAGCGTTTTTTTTTCTTTCAACACTTGAAAAATGTGCTAAATTTGATATAATATAAATCAGTATGTCTAGTGCTAAAGTTGCCAAAGTTTAATTATCATTGCCACCTAAATAGCCTGTTTTGATTGGAAAAATAAGAGGCAGTTTACAATTTCACACCTCTTATGTTATTAGAAATATTTATTTTTTGACTGAAGGGAAATGCACATGAAAGCTTTTTCTGTTATTGCATGCTTTCTAGGTAGTTGCTTCTTCTTTTATTTTTTCTTCTGAAGCATGCAAAGAAAAGAAGCTGTGTTTTGAGGGCGTGCAGGTTGTGAAAACATAAACTGACAGTTCAGTCACAGTGAGCCGTCCTCTTTATCTGATTCAGAGAGAAAGACGCAGCAACACAAACAATTGTCTGTGGTGAAGTATAAGAAGTTTGGGATCAGCTGTACCTGCCTTTGAATCTTCTGTTACCATTTACAGGGTATGTGATCTTCAGTGAGTTATTTAAGCTCTCTTGGCCTCAGTTCCTTCATAGATAAACTGGAACAATAATAGTTTCTTCTTTGGGAATTAAGGCAGATGAGATACATAGATTTCTAGAATGTGATAGGTTCTCAATCAGATTCTTTCAGTCATCTTCCTTTTTCCTCCTTTAACGTTTAGGAAATTTAAAGGTTAAGGAAAATTCACAGGAAGGGTGTTTGCCTTCCTCTTGGGAAACATAGTGAATTTGCAAAGTTACTATGTAGTGGGAAAGGTATTATTTGAATTATTTATTTCTTTAAAAGTTGTGATGTTATCTTTAAAATTTATTGAGTTATTATTTTTAATTACTTTTGTGCTCAGTCACTAAAGTCATGTCTGACTCTTTGGGGCCCAATGGACTGTAGCCTGCCAGGCTCCTCTGTATGGAATTCTCCAGGCAAAAATACTGGAGTGGGTTGCCATTTCCTCTTCCAGGGGATCTTCCCAACCCAGGTATTGAACCTGTGCCTCTTGCATTAGCAAGCAGATTCTTTCTCACTAGCACCACCTAGGAAGCCCATTTAATTACTTTAGTTATTTTAATAAAATACCTCAAACTACATCTCACACGCTAGTAAAGTAATGCTCAAAATTCTCCAAGCCAGGCTTCAACAGTACGTGAACCATGAACTTCCAGATGTTCAAGCTGGTTTTAGAAAAGGTAGAGGAACCAGAGATCAAATTGCCAACATCCACTGGATCATGGAAAAAGTAAGAGAGTTCCAGAAAAACATCTATTTCTGCTTTATTGACTCTGCCAAAGCCTTTGACTGTGTGGATCACAATAAACTGTGGAAAATTCTTCAAGAGATGGGAATACCAGACCACCTGGCCTGCCTCTTGAGAAACCTGTATGCAGGTCAGGAAGCAACAGTTAGAACTGGACATGGAACAGACTGGTTCCAAATAGGAAAATGAGTATGTCAAGGCTATGTATTGTCACCCTGCTTATTTAACTTATATGCAGAGTACATCATGAGAAACGCTGGACTGGCAGAAACACAAGCTGGAATCAAGATTGCCGGGAGAAATATCAATAACCTCAGATATGCAGATGACACCACCCTTATGGCAGAAAGTGAAGAGGAACTTAAAAGCCTCTTGATGAAAGTGAAAGAGGAGAGTGAAAAAGTTGGCTTAAAGCTCAACATTCAGAAAACGAAGATCATGGCATCTGGTCCCAACACTTCATGGGAAATAGATGGGGAAACAGTGGAAACAGTGTCAGACTTTATTTTTTGGGCTCCAAAATCACTAGAGATGGTGATGAAGTGTCCATGAAATTAAAAGACACTTACTCCTTGGAAGAAAAGTTATGACCAACCTAGATAGCATTTTCAAAAGCAGAGACATTACTTGGCCAACAAAGGTCTGTCTACTCAAGGCTATGGTTTTTTCAGTGGTCATGTATGGATGTGAGAGTTGGACTATAAAGAAAGCTGAGCACTGAAGAATTGATGCTTTTTGAACTGTGGTGTTGGAGAAGACTCTAGAGAGTCCCTTGGACTGCAAGGAGATCCAACCAGTCTCTTCTAAAGGAGATCAGTCCTGGGTGTTCTTTGGAAGGAATGATGCTAAAGCTGAAACTCCAGTACTCTGGCCACCTCATGCAAACAGTTGACTCATTGGAAAAGACTCTGATGCTGGGAGGGATTAGGGGCAGGAGGAGAAGGGGATGACTGAGAATGAGATGGCTGGATGGCATCACTGACTCAATGAATGTGAGTTTGAGTGAACTCTGGGAGTTGGTGATGGACAGGGAGGCCTGGCATGCTATGATTCATGGGGTCGCAAAGAGTCGGACATGACTGGGTGACTGAACTGAAGTGTAAATGGAATTTACCAGTATGGGTCATATCAGGAATGAAAAATCACGTAGTAAGTTGAGCACAGAAAGTTTAATATAGAGAATCATGAACTATAATAGGAGATTGGAGGAATGCTTCTTTCACTGCTAAGAGAACTGTAAAGAATACAGTAAAATAGGTCTAAGGAACAGTCCTTAACCATAGGGCTGAGAAGAGCATACAAGGAAGAGCCCCCGCTCATCCTCCCCTCTCTGCATTCTAGGATTGAGATCTGGAACCTATTGCAGAAGACACAGCCCTTCCTGGATGTCAGAAAAGTCACTGTGATGCTACCCTGGGGGCATATGCTGGAAATCTGGTCTCAGGAACTTGCCTTTCTCTAGGGCTCCAGGGAAAGTTGTTCATGAGGTGGTATCTCACCTAAAGCAATGCAACAAAACTGTCCAGAGGTGGTGACAGTCACTGTGCTCCTGGCCACTGTACAGGAGCCTGGCTTTGGAAGAGCTGGGTACCATGCAGGAGCATGGTGCTGGAAGCTGCCTGAGCTATAGCAACTGGACACTGGGCATGTGCCGCAGAAGTCTGCCAAGTGAGCACATCGGAACCAGGACGCAAAGCCCTTTCCCCCTGCAGTGTCCCTCCAGCATCTCTGCTTACAAAGTTTGACATTGTACGGTTGACAGTGGAAAATATTTAAAGTGCCCAGATCCATTTTCACAGAGCAGGCAAAAAGAAAGAATTTGGACCCGAGAGACAGTAATATATGACAGGCACTGAAAGGGTGAAGAATTCGTAATTGGAAATCTCTGTTAGGACCTGATAAAAGTGATTGTCTTAAACTTCTATTGAATACAAAGTATGAAGTGAAAGCTGCTCACCTGTGTCCAACTCCTTGCAACCCCATGGACTATACAGCCCATGGAATTCTCCAGGCCAGAATACTCGAGTGGGTAGCCTTTCCCTTCTCCAGGGGATCTTCTCAACCCTGGGATCAAACCCAGGTTCTCCCACATTGCAGGCAGATTCTTTACCAACTGAGCTATCAAAGTGAAGTGAGTGAAGTTGCTCAGTCGTGTCCGACTCTTTGTGACCCTGTGGACTGTAGGCCACCAGGCTCCTGCATCCATGGGATTTCCCAGGCAAGAATACTGGCGTGGGTTGCCATTTCCTTCTCCAAGGAAGCCCTAAAACAAAGTATAGGCTTAATTATTCAAACCCAGATATCAGTGTGTCACTGCCTCCTAATGATAGTAAAGTAAGTTGAAATTGCATTTCAAGTCTTTGTGCCTATTAGAAGCAGCTTTGGCCTTTTGGCTAAGATCAAATGGTGGCTCAGACGGAAAGCGTCTGTCTACAATGTGGGAGACCTGGGTTCGATCCCAGGATCGGAAAGTTCCCTGGAGAAGGAAACGGCAACCCACTCCAGTACTCTTGCCTAGAAAATCCCATGGACGGAGGAGCCTGGTGTCCATGGGGTCGCAAAGAGTTGGACACGACTGAGTGACTTCACTTTTTGGTCTCCTGCATTGTAGGCAGGTTCTTTACCAACTGAGCTATCAGGGAAGCCTTTTATAATTGAAATTTTATAACAGGCTATAAGGTTGCAGCAAATGTATTCTTCTACATCCAGAGTTCCTAAATTATAAATTACATTGTTAAAAAAAATATTTCTATTGGAGGCCCTTATCCTGTGTAATAGATATAAATTTGAGTATGGTGTGATATGATACTGATAAAGTACCAAGGTCAAAACTTCAAATGGTAGTTAATCTAACAGCTCAAGTGATCCAGATTAAGTCCCTTACAATGAAAGTGAAAGTGAGGTTGCTCAGTCGTGTCCGACTCTTTGTGACCCCATGGACTGTAGCCTACCAGGCTTTTCCATCCATGGGATTTTCCAGGCAAGAGTACTGGAGTGGGATGCCATCGCCTTCTCCAAATTAATGTTTAAACCCACTTAAATAATATCAGTGCTGATATGAAAACATGGCCATTAAGACTAACCTATTTTTGTAGAAATTACAAGGTGACATTAGCAATTAGAGTAATTTTACCATTCAGAGTGGAATCATATATTAACGTGGGAAGACATTTCTGAACATTCTTCCTAAATGCTGGGAATTGCGGGGATGAGAACTAGAAGTTCCTCACACTACCAGTAAAATGTGAAGCAGGGTGCAAATTATTAGAAAATGAAATTTGCTCTATCTCCCTCCCCCAGCCTTTGTTAATTCTTATTGTCGTTTGATTCTAATTACCGTAGCGGCCGCTGTACCTCTAGATATTCTACCGTCCGTTATTTCATCCATGTCAAAATGAATGAGAGGGAGTGTCTGGTTTAGGCAGATGCCTGGTTTACGAGCTGAGAGAGGTTCCTGAATCATTAGCTACATTCCCTTGAATAAGCAAGTACCGCACACCCACTGTACGCAGGAACGGGGCGAAACTCACGTTATCGCGGTGCCACGTCGAACAGCTCAAGTGATCCAGATTAAGCCCCTTACAATGAGCCAGTAACAAAAAAGGAGATCCAGGCTGGTTCCAGACTTGTGAAAAGAGTTAGAGTTCTAGTCAGCTACTGATTCTAGTGGGCTGCCTAGGTGGTGTAATGGTAAGGAATCTGCCTGCCAACGCGGGAGATGCAGGTTCAATCCCTGGGCTAGGAAGATCCCCTGGAGAAGAAAATGGCAACCCACTCCAATATTCTTGCCTGGAGAATCCCATGGACAGAGGAGCCTGGCGGGCTATATATAGTCCGTGGGATCACAAAGAGTCAGACACGACTGACCCACTAACACTTTCACTTTGCTTCTCCATGACATTTGGAATTTTTGACAACACATTTCTTTTGGAATTCGCCGCTCCTTTGTTTTACATGATCTTATTTTTTTTTCTTTCCTAGGCTCTTTCCTTCTGGAGCATCAGCTTAAGTGTCAGTATTCCTTAGAGCTCCATACTTGATGACATCCTTGATGACCTTCTCATTGTATATATTCTTTCCAGGGTAGCAGTATCACATCACACTTGAAAAATATAGAGCTTCAAGTTAGAGAAACCTTGGATATTAACTCTGACACTTTCTGCTTTGAGATCTTGAGCAGCTTAAAGCCTTCAGTCTCAATTTCTTCAACTATAAAAATCAACTACCTCCCTTATTTTTCAGAATTGTGATTCTGAAATGAGAAATAAGGTAAAGCCCTTACAATAGTGTTTGACATAGAGAGGTAGTGATTTAATAGTATTTATGATTATCTATTTTGTCAACTCAAAATAAGAGGCTTATGAGTCTAGATCTTCAACTAACGCTTCTCTATGGGGCCCCAAATCTGTGTATCCACAATCGATTTCAGTTGTTTTGAGTGCCAATTTGTGATATGTTGTAAGTTAGTGATGAGGATTATGTTGGTACAAGAGGAAATGAAAAATAAAGGAACATTTTAGTGTAGTTTTAAAATGAAGTCATTTACTTAATTTGATAAATTGCCTTTTATATTAAGATTCACTCCTTAATTTCTGGTGTTGAAATATCCTTTTGTAAGAATGAAATATTGATATTAGTGGATAGTTTTTAAAAAATATATCCTGACATAACAAAATGAAAAATTGATAGTCTTAAATTAGTTTCTCACATTTATTTGGAGATTTTGATGGCATGTGAAATCTAAAAATCTTAGGAACTTCTGATCCACAAGCATCTCAAACTCGACACTGTGAAATTCGATGTTACCTTCTTCTCCCCCTACACACAAAGTTCATTTTTATTGTATATCGTAACAGATGTTATAACTATCCACCCCAGTATGTTGTCAGGAATATGTGAGTTATCCTCAAACCCCCCATGCTGCTGTTACTCTTATCTTCAACTGATCACCAAATCCTTCAGACTCTCTCTTGAAATTTCTTGATTCGTACCCAATGCCACTCTTGTAATTTTTTGTTGGGATTATTTTCCTTCTACTGCCAGACTCTCTTCATTTTAACTCATTTTATCCTAAGGTGCCAGAATGAGTGCTTCCTTCCTTACCTAAAATCCTCCAAGGTCTTCTTATCTCCTTTGGTGTTGAATTTTCATTCAGCCACAAAGTGCCCCCCTTCCCATCTGCTGTTTCTCCCTCCCGTGGATCCTTCCATAATTAACTGCTTGCTTCTCTATTGCCTTGCAGTTTTTGCACATCCAGTTCCACCTACTGTTAAACATCCTTCCCTCCTCATCTAGAAAGTTCCATTTAGTCCTTCAGGATTCAGTTCAAGTTTCTACCATCCCAAGCCTTCCCAGGTATCCCCGTCTGAATCTTGCATCTTTCTTCTCTGTCCCCAAAACTTTTTTTTATAGCACCTTGCCACAATGTGATGCAATTTGGGGGGTACATAACTAGGTTTCTTCATCTTCTATGAGAAACTGATGGTGGGAATCACATCTTCCACCTTGACATTTCAATACTTAATACAACCCCTGATACATTATAGGTGCTCAGTTACTGCTAGCTGCATGACTATAAGCTTAACATTATCCACCTAATGATTCTAACAGACCATATTTCTGTTCCTAAGAAACCTACAGATCGAAGTGTTAATCAAAAAATGATAAAAAGCCATAATCATTGTATTTCTTTTATAAACTCCCTACTCAGGAAATCAAGACATATATAAAGACTATATTTTAGTATGTTGATACTTTTAAAATACTGTTTTCATTATTGAGTAAAAGTGTGTGGCTGAGGGTATGGCTGGGGGAGGTAAAAAGTGAATAGGAGGCATGTTATTTAGCGTGGCTATACATTCCTGGGCTCCATGTCTGTTCTGTAACCAGGATTTGTTTGTACATGTGCAATGTGCCCTCTGCTTTTAGGTACTTAGGTGTATCTTCTAGGTATATTTCATATATCTTTTTTCATATATCTATATATCTTTTAGGTATATTTCATGTAAAGGTGGGCTCAATAAAGGACAGAAATGGTATGGACCTAACAGAGCAGATGTTAAGAAGAGGTGGCAAGAACACACGGAAGGACTATACAAAAAGATCTTCATGACCCAGATAATCACGATGGTATGATCACTCACCTAGAGCCAGATATCCTGGAATGCGAAGCCAAGTGGGCCTCAGGAAGCATCACTATGAACAAAGCTGGTGGAGGTGACGGGATTCCAGTTGAGCTATTTCAAATCCTGAAAGATGATGCTGTGAAAGTGCTGTACTCAATATGCCAGCAAATTTGGAACACTCAGCAGTGGCCACAGGACTGGAAAGGGTCAGTTTTCATTCCAATCCCAAAGAAAGGCAATGCTAAAGAATGCTAAAACTACTGCACAGTTGTGCTCATCTCACACACTAGTAAAATAATGCTCAAAATTCTCCAAGCCAGGCTTCAACAGTACATAAACCATGAACTTCCAGCTGTTCAAGCTGGTTTTCGAAACGGCAGAGGAACCAGAGATCAAATTGCCAACATCTGCTGGATCATCAAAAAAGAGAGTTCCAGAAAAAACATCTATTTCTGCTTTATTGACTATGCCAAAGTGTTTGACTGTGTAGATCACAATAAACTGTGAAAAATTCTTAAAGGGATGGGAATACCAGGCCACCTTTCCTGACTCTTGAGAAATCTGTATGCAGGTCAGGAAACAACAGTTAGAACTGGACATGGAGCAACAGACTGATTCCAAATTGGAAAGGAGTACGTCAAGGCTGTATATTGTCACCCTGCTTATTTAACTTCTATGCAGAGTACATCATGAGAAATGCTGGGCTGGATGAAGCACAAGCTGGAATCAAGATTGCCGGGAGAAATATCAATAACCTCAGATATGCAGATGACACCACCCTTATGGCAGAAAGCAAATAAGAACTAAAGAGCCTCTAGATGAAAGTGAAAGAGGAGAGTGAAAAAGTTGGCTTAAAACTCAACATTCAGAAAACTAAGATCATGGCATCTGGTCCCATCACTTCATGGCAAATCTATGGGGAAACAGTGGAAACAGTGACTGACTTTATTTTTCTGGGCTCCAAAATCACTGCAGATGGTGACTGCAACTATGAAAATAAAAGACTCTTACTCCTTGGTAGGAAAGTTATGACCAACAGAGACAGCATATTAAAAAGCAGAGACATTACTTCGCCAGCAAACGTCCATCTCATCAAGGCTGTGGTTTTTCCAGTAGTCATGTATGGATGTGAGAGTTGGACTATAAAGAAAGCTGAATGCCGAAAAATTGATGCTTTTGAACTGTGGTGTTGGAGAAGACTCTTGAGAGTCCCTTGGACTGCAAGGATATCCAACCAGTCCATCCTAAAGGAAATCAGTCCTGAGTATTCACTGGAAGGACTGGTGCTGAAGCTGAAACTCCAGTACTTTGGCCATGTGATGCAAAATACTGATTCATTTGAAAAGACCCTGATGCTGAGAAAGATTGAAGGCAGGAGGAGAAGGGGACAATCGAGGATGGTTGGGTGGCATCACCGACTCAATGGATATGAGGTTGAGTAAACTCCAAGAGTTGGTGATGGACAGGGAGTCCTGGCTGTCGGGAGTCAGACATGACTGAGCAACTGAATTGAACTGAACCGAAATGTGTAGTGGTAACCAGAAGTGTACATTTTGAAAATTTCGTCAAGTAAGGTCATGTGGTTAAACAGTTTGTCTTCTTTAGGAATATTCCAGGAATCTTAATAGTCATTTATTATTATTTTTTAAATGATTGTGAGAGAACTAATTCTTACCAGGGCCCTCAAGGAAGAGGAAGGGACAAACAGTTTTCTTCTACATCCCTTCATCTTAGTCATGTAAGAAATTTTTTTTCTCAAGCTCTGAGTTGTTAAGGCAACAATCTATTTTGCCTAAGACTTTCTTTAAGCCCAGAGCTAATGATTATACAACAAAGCAACTCATCTTGTTCAAGGGTATGTTTTTCCTTAAACTCTGTATTAATGATTGTATACCAACAATATATCTTGCTTGAGGACATGTTTCTCCTTCTTAATAAGAACCTTCTGACTAATCCTGTTATCTTAAGGTGTATGTTGTGGGAGTGGGTTTGGTAAGACCTTTCTATTGTTAGTAACCCACTGAAAAAGTATATAAGGCCTTGATAAGACTAGCCAGTGGGGCACTCTCTGATGCTTCTGATGTTTATGTCAGAAGCTTTTCTATCCCTTTTTCACTGTAATAAAACTGCAGTGAAGCTCTGAGTGGTTGAAACCTTGTGTCTGGTCCCAAAGCTAAATTCTCTTCTTCGGAGATTATGAATCAGACGCTGTTCACCATAAGCTATCAGTGGTCCTTGTGAATGACAACTCAAGATTCAGAGTGGAACCAGAGCTGTATCTATTTCTTATCTAGAACTATGCCTTTCACCTCAGTCATGCCATCCAGAAGGGCATATCAGGGAAAAGGCACAACTCTGAGAAATCAGTTGACCTTGATGGAAGGCTTATATTATCTAAGCCTTATCAAAAACTTAATTTTCTTATAGTCTTGAAAGTAGAGTCGCTCAGTTGTGTCCGACTCTTTGTGATACCATGGACTGTAGCCTACAACGCTCCTCTGTCCATGGGATTTTCCAGGCAAGAGTACCGGAGTGGGTTGCCATTTCCTTTAAATTTTTGATGGTATGAAAATGCTCTGACACTGTTTCAGTTATGATGTGTAGGTCTGCAATTAATAAACAACCAACTGAGCATTTGAGACACTTTTCTTCTTTATATTATATAGGGTCTGGAGGAGGCAGAGCATCTAGTTAATCAGTGCAGTGATGTCATCAAAGACCCAACTTTGTTTCAGGTATTAAACACATTTAACTTTTATCCTCCTTTGTTGCATTATGGTGGAAAGATGGCTGCTGAAGTTCTAAGCATCATTATGGCACACCAGTATCCCAAATAGGAAGGAATCAAAAAGAGACATTAAAGTCATGATTGATAAGACATGATGCAGTTCTTGGGGCTGGGCAGAGAGTCATGAGTCAGTTCTTGGGGCTGGGCACACTGTCAACTCAAAATACATTGCACTTCTGCTAGCAAGAAAGAAGGGAAACAAATGCCTGTTGGGTAGGCAACTATCACTGTCAGCTTCCTAAAATCCTTCTCTTTTAACTCTGTGAAATATGACAATGTAACATCAAGACTCCACTTTGGACCATTATTCCTACTATGTCTATACCTAGAACATTCTTCCGTCGTCTTCTTTTTTTCCCTCTTCACTCTACAATTTACAAGTTGTACTATAGGTTGAATGACATGAACTTACCAATATTCTCCTATTTTCCCATAAAAGTTTCACGAGTCCCTCGAATAATTTGGGACTAAAGGAAAATGAATAATAACTGTGGGAAGTTAGTGAATAAAAACTGCTTAAAGCCACCAGAAATTGTTTTTAAAAATGGAAGAAAACCTATCTGTTTTACAATTTAAACTAGCGAAAGACTCACATTGGACATTTTTACTTGGAAAAACAGAACAAATGTCACCTGCTAATTACCTCTAATCATATTTCTAGAGACTGACAGTCATAGATGAGGAGGTGTCCATTTTTTATTTCTTCAGTTTGAGGAAGTGATCCAGTCATGTCCTGCAGAGAGAGAAAATGCATTACCTTGTGCTTTTCTTTAATAGTGTGAACTACCATTTACCTTATGCCTTCTCTCAGTCCCAGTCGAAATTATCACCATGGCTACACATATATTCATAAAGACATGAAACTCAATAGAGAAGAATTAATCTTCCTAGAGTAGAACACTTAAAAAAAGATGAGTGGAAAGAGCCAGCACAGAGGGGAAAGACAAGATAAGTGTCTCAAACACCCAAGTATGGAGAAGATCCAGCACTTTGCAGGGGCCATAGCCAGACTTTGTAACAGGAGAGGAAGTCATCTGGAAAATGGCATTTCTCACACACCAACTGTAAGTCAATCTCCCGGGTAGGAGTATCAGATTAAACAACGCTTGCAGGTCTCTCATTTCTATGAATGTAATAAGATTCCAGCAACAGAGTCAATCTTTTGTTCAGTGGTTTACCACCTGCTGGTCACATTTTGCTAAAGTCATCTTCTTCTACATAGTCCTGCCCAGGAAGTTTCACATGATTGGTCTGAAATGTCCCTTTTGGGGAAGAAATAGATTAATAGCATGAGACGTCATCCTGATATGCAGCCAAATAAGAAATTGAGTCATGATCATTAAAATGTATGTCATTTAACAGCTGGAAAGGATAGCATGAGAGTCCTTGAGGAAGTTAAGAAATGGGGCGGGGGGTGGAGAAAGAGAACTAAATAAAAATATGAAAATGGCAAAAAAGCGATGAAGAATTTCAGAAAATAAAGGAGTGAGAAATCCAACTGTTGCACACAAGACAACAGCAAAGTAAGAAATAATTGTACTGGTTGAGAAAGTAGATTATAGTTCTGGTTTCACTAATTATTCATGTAATTTTGAACAGGTCACTTAATCTTTACTTTTTAAAAACTTTATTTAATATCATTTATATTTCATGCCATTCACCCATTTAAACATACAATTCAATGCTTTATAGTATATTTGCAGAATTACACAATTGTCACAGTCTAATTTGAGAACATTTCATTACCCCCCCAAAACCCTAATTCCCATTAGCAGTCACTCTTTATTCACACTGCTCCCAAACCTGGCAAGTAGTGAAATATTTTCTGTCTCTATAAATTTGCCTCTTCTGGACATTTCATATAGATTTCACTTTATGTAATGTTTTCAAGGTTCACCCTGCTACAGCATATATTAACACTTCATTCCTTTTTATTTTAAATAATACTCCATTACATGGACATACTGCATTTTTTACTTTATTTAACAGTTGGTAGATATCTGAGCTTTCCCCTCTTTTTAGTGATTATGGGTAATGTTGCTCTTAGCATTTGTGTCAAAGCTTTTGTAAACCATGTAATTTTTCATGATCTCATCTATAAAGCAAAACTAAGAGTTTATGCTTTACGTTTCCACATTTGAGGAAATTTCCATTTTAGTTCTCTAATTGATTTATGCCATAGTTATTGAAAAATATAATTAGATACATTTTCAGCTGATATGCCTAGTAAAACAATTAACAATGGCATACCCTACTCCCTTTCAGGTGATAAACAGATATGCATGTATGCTAAGTTGCTTCAGTTGTGTTAGACTCTGTGCCCTATGGACTGTGGCCTGCCAGGCTCCTCTGTCCATGGGATTCTCCAGGCATGCATACTGGAGTGGGGTGCCATGCCTTCCTCCAGGAACTCTTCCTGACCCAGGGACCAAATCCATGTCTCCTGTAGTTCCTGTGCTGCAGGCAGATTCTTCACTGCTGAACCACCAGGGAAGCTCATAAATAGATGAGAGCTCTTCAAATATTTGTCAATTAACAGACCATTTAATTTTCTCTTGTATTCATTTAGCCACCTATCCATTCATTCATCAAATATTTACCAAATGCTTATGAGTGCCCACAATGTGCTATTTCCACAAGGTACAGAGCGGTAAATAAGAGAGAGCTTACAGATAATAAATTTATATTCTGGTAGAGAAGAGAGGACATGTGTGCACATCCATAAGAAACATGGTAGAAAGTGAAAATGACATTTATTGAGACTTAGATACATAGTCTTGGTGAGTTCAGAGAACAGTTCTTTGCCTACCTTGATGTTTCAACAAATTCTTTGTTCTTGAAATGAAACTCTTGGTTGAAACGATCTAGGAAAAGGCTTATTTAAATATGGAAAATGACAGGATTCAAGTAGGAGGTACTTGCTGTTGAAAGATACTGTTGTAGATGTTACAGCAATATATAATAATTGCCAAAGAGAACTGGAAGTGGTGTTAGCAGCAAGTTACAGAAGATCAAAACTTGTGCCTTATGGAGCCATGTGATTATACTTTGGCACAAAACAAATCATCCTACATTGCTATCCAGTTTGTTTGAATATACCCTGCATTTCAACATCTTTCTTTTGAAATAATTGTGGCCTTCCCTTTTACATCATTCTGGATTTCTGTTAAAAATGCCTGATGAAAGATGTAACATCTAAAACTGTAACATAATAAAGGAAGTTTGTTTTGTTAACTCATTAGGTATCATAATCCAGCCAGTATTTTACAAATACTCCTAGTAGTTAGTGTTATGAAAATTGCTGGATGCTGTATTTTCTTTTCTCAGAACTAATGACAGCATTTGATATCCTGAACAAGTTTTGCTAATCTGGTTAATTTATGAAAAATAATATAAATATGAATACAAAGTTTACTGATTTCACATTGACCTGAAATAATCTTGGATATTCTAGCTTACAAGATGGATTCATTCCAATCATAACCATTGGCCATCTGTTTCCTTTCCTGAGAAGCAATAAAAGAATGTACTAATTTGTAATCAGAATGCAATGAGACACTACATCCATGAATATTAGAATCCATCAAGAGAATTCTTTTGGTTTGTACCAATTAGTCATTGTTCTTTTATACTTGTACTGAAGTCACAGGAGATGTCATGAAGGAAGTGAGGCTATAACTGAATTTTGGAGAAAAAACAAACCATCTTGAAGATGGGTTCCACCATGAATTCATCTTCTTTACATATAACTCCCCTTTTCTGTACCTCTACCCCCTCCTTCGAAAATTCTTACTGTTATTTATCCAGCCAGCTCCCTCTATACTTATCTACAAGAGCATCCCCAAATTTTCCTCTTTTCTTAAAACCTCCAGTCTCACCAACCTTGTTGCTATCAACTCCATCCTCATATAATGACTTTAAAGATAGTAAATTCAATTCATTAAGTAAGAAGCCCCAGAAATACCTTCCAATGTACAAACAACCTTTTAACTACACTCATTACCTTTTATCTTCCTGCTACCACTGAAAGTCCTCTTTCCTCTCAAAGGCTTATCTTTCCCTCTAAGCTCTAGTTCCCTTCCTGAGCTGGATATTCTTCATCTGTCCTCTGCATCCACTTTCCACCATTTCTACCCTGCTTTATGTTCTAGGAGAAGGAGCTGTAGGACCTACATCAAGGCTCCTTTGCCCTCTGGCATCAGGTTGAATTTTGCCAGTGGAAGCCACCAGGAATCAGAGAGCAGGAGAATGCTGAGGAATAGACTTGCCCTTACTATCCTCCTTCTCAGGCTCAGGGGTTGGAGATGAATGTGTTCCTCTATCAAAGTCCACAGCATTTAGCCTGGAGCTATAGGTCTCAAAACATCATGGTAACCATTCGCTCTGTTATCAGACCTAGTGGAGTGACACTGTTGCTGACCCCAGGAGCCCTTCACCATTTTGGGTTCCTTTTTCTTAATTCTGTCTCTAATTTCAGCTCATTAAATTCATTCTTTTTTTTTTTAAGTGTTTCTGCCACTTGTCAAGAAGTTGAGGATACACGTTCTTAGCAAATACTCATCAAGAAAAATTGTTTGGAACTTGTAAATAAGATCAAAAGTGAACAGAATGTCCTTTTATTATCATAAGGGGTCATTGTTTTACAGGTCCACACAAGGGTTATCCAGGGGGATGTACTTTGTTCAGCTCACAGTTTATTATGACTTAAAGGTCCCAGACTTAGTGAAGTTACATAAATAGTTAAGTTATGCATTTTGCACTATAGTGATGTAAATAAGGTTTGTCTAAATTTTCTCTTCTGTATAAAAGCACTAAAGACTCCAGTTTTTGCTTTTCAGGATATTAATCAATTTGCACTTACTAAGCAATCTTGTCCTTATATTTCTTTGATAATGTGCTGTGCTACACTTATTCAGTTGTGTCTAACTCTTTGTGACCCCAGGGACTGTAGCCCTCCAGGCTCCTCTGTCCATGGGGATTCTCCAGGCAAGAATGCTGGAGTGGGTTGCCATGCCCTCCTCCAGGGGGTCTTCCCAACCCAGGAATTGAACCCAGCTCTCCCACGTTGCAGGTGAATTCTTTCTGTCTGAGCCACCAGGGAAGCCCAAGAATACTGGAGTGAGTAGCCTATCCCTTCTCCAGGGGAACTTCCCGACCCAGGACCAACTGGGATCTCCTGAATTGCGGGTTTATTCTTTACCAGCGGAGCTATCCAGGAAGCCCTTCTTTGGTAAAACTTTAAAGTAAATCATCTGATTAAATCACTTTGAGCTGGTCTTAATATCTTACAAGTTACCTCATTGTTTAGCAGATCAAAGGGCATTTTTGATACATGTTCTTTTTATATTTGTATGAGAGTTGTGATTTTATCTTTCTGAAAATTCTCCTTTAGCATCTCTTTTGACTATCTCTCCTGTCTTATATCCACTTCTTTAATCTTTATCTGTTGGTTCCTTCCTATGTTCATTTAAAGCATATTCAAATCTCTCTTATCATTAAAAAATAAAACAAATCCTGGAAATTTTCTGTTTCCATTTATACTTTACACTTCTTGAAACAATTGCCTGCATACACACACATCTGCCATTTCTTCATCTCACTTCTGTTTCTTTTTCTGTTGACATGATTTCTTCCTCCATGATTCCAATGAAACTGTTCACATCAAAGAGCTCCTTATTCAATTTAATAAACATGTTAAGTCCTGAAGTCAATTAAATTCACCATAGCATTTGACTCTGATGTCTCTTTTCTTGAAATATTCTTTTAGTGACTGTGGTATCATGCATTCTTGATTTTCTTTCTTGTTTCTGATTGTAATTCTTTTGAGTCTTTGAGTGATTGTGATGCAGGGTTTGGTTATACTTGAAGGTTATCACCTGAGCCTGTTTTTTTTTTTTTTCCTTCTTATTCTTCATATGCTCCCACATGGTCTCCTTCTCCTTCAGAGGCTTCAGTTACCATTTAGTTCCATGGCACAGGCCTAGCTTTACCTCTGAACCACCACGTCTGCATATCAACTTCTATTAGGCATCTTAGATGTCCCAGTACATCTCAAACTCCTTATAGGATCACAATACCTAAACACTTTCACTCTCTCATTTGTTACCTTCTCTATGCTTTGTGCATTAAGGAATAGTGTCGCCATTCTGTGGCTGCTTAAGCAGAAGCAGACGATTTTCTTAAATTCTTCTTCCTCACCTCTTGTATACAATTAAACTCTAAATTAGGACAATTTTACCTTTTAAACATATCTTACCTCTACTTTTATCTGCATCCTGACTCCTACTCTTTTGGTCAAGTCACAATCATTCAACTGCCTCCAAATTAGCCTTCCTGCCTCTATTTTTTGGCTTCTCTGGTGGCTAAGAATCCACCTACAATGTGGGAGACCTGGGCTCGATCTCTGGGTTGGGAAGATCCCCTGGAGGAGGGCATGGCAACCCTCTCCAGTATTCTTGCCTGGAGAATCCCCATAAATGGAGGAGCCTGGTGGGCTACAGTCCATGGGGTTGCAGAGAATTGGACACAGCTGAGTGACTAAGCTGCTGCCGCTGCCGCCTGTATTTTTGCCATTTATCTAAAATGCTAATTGAATTTTTCTCACTTTGAACCCTCAGATAACTTCTGTTTTCTTTGGGTATGTCTGATGATCTTATCATGGTGTTTAAAAGCCTTCACGCTGTGACCTTGACATCCGCTGCAGCCTCATTTCTTGTATTTCATTTATGAACTCTTTGCTCTAGTCATAGTAGATGGGAATAAAAGCCAAGTGGAACCCAAACATCGAACTACTTAGAAATATGCTCACTCTCTGTTTTTTGCAGAATAAACAAAAATTTGTAAATTTTGGTTGATGATTTATTTGTGCTTATATAATAATAGCTTCACTGGGAGAGAGAGTCCTTTGTAGGTCACTAATTGTCCTTTATGTTTTGCTGAATGTCCTAAGAGTCAGCCCTAACTGCTGTTTACTGAGGTCATTTTTCAGGGTTGTTTATGCAATTGATAAGGTTGAGAGATGAGATAATATCTCCTTCTACCCCCAGACAAAGGGCAAGCTTGTTATTCCTTTCTATAAAAGTGGTTTTGGATTTCCCAATCTCAGGTTTTTTCGGTTGGGATGCACATACCCTGCACGTGTAGTGTCTATCTGGGTTCCTCCTTGTCTCCTTGTGAGATCTGGGGGCAAGAAGAACCATTGCAAATATGCTGATGCTCCAGCTGCTAGCTGGGCCATGAGTAATAAAACCCTTTGTCTCTGACTCAGGAGTTTTGTCTCTTCTGCCAGCATCCAGGGAAGAATAAGACTAATTTATTAGCTTGAAAATAAAATCAGATCTTAGACCTGATTGTTTTATATTTTAAAGTTGTGTTTTTGCTTCTAAGTAATTGTAAGACAAGTTGATAAAAATGTTGCTTTTTTTCTGAATAGAAAATTAAAATAATGAATGGTTTAGGTTAGTATTGGCATCTGGCAATTGTGGTGGCTTTTGTTCAGTGGCTCAGTCATGTCTGACTCTTGCGACCCCATGCACTGCAGCACTCCAGCTTCCCTGTCTTTCACTATCTGGCAATGGTACTTGAATGTAATTTTAGAGGGGATTCTCAGTAGTGATAGGTCAGCTTTTGAAATCAACTTCTATATAATCATTGGACCTAAGGCAATGTTAGAAATAGGAAATCATGTTATTCTCAGTGGCATCTGAAGGATATTATAAGATTCATTAACTTTTTTCTTTCAAAAATATGTTAGTTCTTAAAAAAAATAAAAGCACAACATGAGAGTTGTGACTTAAGTTTTATTTGGGGTCAAATGAGGACTATATCCCAGAGACAGCCACTCAGGTATCTCTGAGGTACTGTGCCAAAGAGGTAGAGGGGAAGACCAGGATATATGTGATTTTAGTGAAGGATGATACGTGCATTCAAGCACACATTCTGGCAGAAAGTTGCTGCTAGTCATGAGGAGCAGATGTCTCCATTAATGATTTCAGTGCTTTTCTAGGTATGAAAAGATGCAAGAAATTGAGCTCTTAAAATCTTCTCCTGAAAATATCTAACTATCCTAAGGCCAGTTCTGGCAGTTTTTCCCAGAGCACAGAGGGCCTCATTCCTGATTTTCACCTTGAACTTCTTTCAGTTTATGTTGAAGGTCAGGGACTGTAGTGACTAGTGACTTCATGTGTTTGGAACCCAACGTAGAGCAACGATATTTAGTTGGAAGCACCTCTAACATATTAGCACGATCATAGCAATGTGGATCATCAAATGGGAGCTTGATTTTTCACTTTCTCATTCAGGTCAGTGTCAGGTTGACCTGAATGAGAAAGCAAAAAATCCAACTCATTCTTTCATTAATTTATTCTGAGAAAAAGAAGTACCTACTAATTTCCAGGTAGAAATTTCTATTCTAGAAGGTATGAATTTAGAAATAAGTGACAAAATCCTTGCATCCTTATAGAGATTACAACTAGTGGGAGAGCACGACATGCAAACATTTCTAATATAATGTATTGATAAGAAGAATTTTGATAAAAATAATCATGAAGCCATAGTAAAGTGCCAGAAACCATTATCTATGATAGTTTATATATATGTAACTTATTATATGTTTTATATATATATAAATATATCTACCAGTTGGTTTTTTTTTATCCTTTTAGGTGTGTTAGTTGCTCAGCCATGTCCAACTCTTTGTGACCCCATGGACCATAGCCTGCCAGGCTACTTTGTCTGAGGAATTCTTCAGGAAAGAATACTGGAGTGGGTCGCCATTCCCTTCTGCAGGGGATCTTCCTGACTTAGGGTTCAAACCTAAATCTCTTGCATTGCAGATAGATTCTTTATTATCTGAGCTACCAGAATAGCCCAGTTTATATACACTAATTATATGTGATAGTTTATATATACTAGTATATATGGTTGTATACATACACATATATATGTATATGTACCCTAGTATATAAATGTGTATGTGTGTGTAATTATTAGGAATACTAACTTTGAATTAGGTTTATTGTTCAGAGAACTCAGAAAGAGTACATAATTTGTCTTACAGGCTTGTGTTTTCCTGAGTGTCCATGAGAGAAAATGAGAATATTTATGTTCAGTTGTATTCACTGAATATACACAAGGTCAAGTACTTCTGTTGTAAGACTTAGATGACAAGTTAAATTCATGAAGAATTAAGTTTGCTTGGAGAACACAGTATTTTGCATTTTAAACTGTAAGGACCTGGCAGAACTGGAGGTTTCATGTATTGTGGTTGCATTTTGAAATTTCAAAGGCCTGCTATTGATTTGATTATAAGATCCATGTTATGTAAATTGGAGCGTGTTGTTGAATGAATGAGTACAATAGCAAGACAATATATTTGTCCCTGAACTAAATTTCATATGAGGGCAAAATCTTTCTTCTGCTTGCCACTAGATCCCTGGAGCATGACTACCAAAGCAAAAATGGCTGCTATCTGCTTCATTTAAGTGTGACCCCAGGCAAAATAAATAGAACTCTTAAAAATGTGAGTGTGGTGAACACGGTGATTTACACAATCCCATACACAAGCCCATCTCCTTATGAGATGTGGTACTGGCCAGTGAGATGCAAGCCCAAGGGGCTGAGTGAGGTGTCCCAGATACCGTGGCTTCTCTGATGAGGAGGGACAGGCATGCAGAAAGGCCCTTTTGGCCTTGTTCTTTATTACTTTTCTCCAGTTGCACTCTTCTTTCCTTACCTGTTGTCATGAGGCTTGTTGGTTCAGGAGTTATTAAGAGATTGGGAGGCCACAATGATGAAAAGAGGTCTCTTATTGTAGCCAGGGCATAGACAAAAAAGTTTGTGAACCCTCAGTAACATCATTGAACAGTCAGTGAACACAGATACTGCCTTCCCTTGAACTTATTGTTCTGTGAGAAAGAAAAGAAACTATTTGTTTAAGCTGCTCTTAATCATGGTTTCTTTACTTGCAGTTGAAATTTATTTATAACTGATAGAGTAGGAGAAATGTATTTCTCTCCCTAAATTAATATTAAAATTATATTGTAGTCTTTAAATTATAGGAAACTTTCAGCTCATAGCTTATTGTCCTTTGACTCTAGGAAAATTCAAAATTTGACGTTACTGTTTAATCCTATTGGGGAAACACCATAGGCCAACTTTAACAGCCTGGGGCAGTAATTGTTTAAAAAGCCTTTAATAGGATACAATTCTCTCTTTCAATTTTTGCTGCATGCTTCTTTCTTCCCTTTTGTCTCTTCCATTTTCCCTCTCCCTCTATCTTCTTGATCTCTTTTGCTTCCTTCTCTATTTCTACCCATAACCTAGACAAAGACTATACTTATTAATGTGTTAACTGAATATATTTTTCTGTTTCCTATTACAATTAAAAATTGATAAGTAAAATATTTTAATTTATAGGTTTATGATGTTGCCTTATTCCATAAAGGATTTGTACTGCCGTGATTTGTAGTTTCCTTTGGAAAAAAACAGCTGCTTCCCTAGTATCTTAGATTACCTCTATGAACTTTAATATTCTGAGTTAATTATTCATGAAAGAAGAATGAATTGTCATCCCTTGTCTGAGAATGATGACTAAGGTAATTATAATTTACTTTCATGAAGCAGAAGCAAAAACCAAAAAACCGATGTCTCTATTTCTTAAAATGTAGAGGAAACATACCTTGACCTTATGATTTAAAGGATTCAGTGTCATCTGTAACTTATTTGTCATTAGTTCATTCATTCAGCAGATGTTTATTTAGAGACTGCTGTGTACAAAGAAATATGGGATCCTTTATTGCCCACCCCTGAAGGGATATGCGTGCCATTAAGAAATAATTAACTTTTTTTATCCTTATCAGAATCACCAGTCCAAGGAGAAGAATATATTTATCTCATGTCCGCTGAGGTGTAACATCACCAGAACCAAAGAGAATGAAGAGAGAGAGCTGAAAGACTGGAAGGCATAGTTTTCTTTCTAGGTCTTACAGATGTTGGAGTTATTTTGCTCAGTAACTTACTGAAAATATAAAATCCTTATGATTAGTTAAGGTTGTCTTAATTTCTTTATTTTTGCAATGGAAAATCTGCAAAAACTGTGAGAAAGCTCTGAGTTGTTTAGGATCGTGGAAAACTCTTTGGAAGAAGTACATGGTAGCACACAAGAAAACAGAAGGCACAGTCTCTGAGGTCCTAATAAGAAAAGAGGTGATGAGGAAGGTGTCTGTCAAGATTTCCTCTGTGCAGAAGGTTGCATAGTCTCCTCATTTAAGGCTTCTAAAACAATATTAAAGAAAGAAAACCTATGGAGCATTTGAGTTCCTAAGATCATTCTTTTGCTTTATATACAATTTGTCAGGTAGTTCTAGAGTTTAATATTTTGTTCTCTGTTTCAAAATTGGAAAGATACAAAGGGACCTTAGAAAGAGCTCAAAGGAACAACTCAAAGAGAAAGATAGGTCTTGTGAAAAGATTTAAGAAGAAAGATTCTAAAAAGGAAACATCATCTATTATTGGCCATAAAGAAGAGATGAAATTTGGCTGATTATTTTGGCATCAAACAAAAAGGCGTAAAATGGCCTAGAAATGGCAAGCCTCTTCTTAGTAATCATTCTTTTAATACTAAGATTTTTATTAAAGTATATTTATAATTAGTCTGTGTTCAGTACCCTTGAAGAGCAACCATTCTTTCATTTTGATGAAATAACTTTTCTCCAGCATTTGTTTGTAGACTTTATGATGATGGCCATTCTGACCTGTGTGAGGTAATATCTCATTATGATTTTGACTTGCATTTTTCAAATAATTAGCAATGCAGAGCATCTGCAGTGCCAGTTGGCCGTCTGTATGTCTTCTTTGGAAAAATGTGTAGTTTACATGTAATTGTCCAGCTTTCACACAATCCAGCATCATGGGTTATCATCCCTTTTCTTTGAATCATCTTTGATTTCCTTTATCAATGTCTCATAGTTTTCAGCATATAAACCTTTCACCTCCTTGGTTAAGTTTATTCCTAGGCATGTTTTTATGGGATTTTTTTTTTTTTACTGTCTCTGGTATTTCATTACGAATGTATAGAAATGCAATGGATTTCCATGTATCAATCTTGTATGCAACCACCGTGCTGAAATCATTTGTTAGTTCTAATAGGTTTTTGTGTGTTTTTTTTGTGGAGACTTTAGGGTTCATTACATAGAGTATCTTGTCATCTGACGATAGTGACAGTTTTACCTCTCATTTTCCAATTTAGATACCTTTTATTTATTTTCTTACCTGATTGCTGTAACTAGGATTTCTAACACTGTGTTACATAGAAACAATTAAAGTGGACATCCTTGTCTTCTTCCTGAGTTTAGTGGGAAGGCTTTCAGCTTTTCACCACTGAGTATTATGTTAGCGGTGGGTTTGTCATAAATGGTTTTTATTATGTTGAGATGTGTTACCTCTGGTGAGACTTTTTACCATGAATGAATGTTGAATTTTGTCAAATGCTTTTTCTGTGTCTACTGGGGTGATTGTGTGGTTTTATCTTTCCTTTTGTTAATGTGATGTATCACATGGATTGATGTGTATATTGAATCATCCTTATGACACTGGAATGAATCCAAATTGATCATGGTGTATGGTCCTCTTTGTGCATTATTGGATTTAGTTTGTTAAATAGTGTTGAAGATCTTTTACTGTTTAGATAATTATTACCAAAATTATTACATTCCTGCTAATATGAGGACCCAGTGAGGGAAAAATTGTGTCTATTTTGTTCACTGCTTCTAGGTATATAGGCTTTTAGTAGGCATTGAGTGAAATTTTTTTCCTATTAAATTGAACATCTTTGGATATAATAAACATTTAGTTTCAAAGGTGTTTATATAAATCAAATGTATTAGATATCTTAATTCAAAGTGGAAAGAATATTTGTTCATATTTTGAAAGGTAGAGGTAATGTTCTAAGAAATTCTTTCTAGTTTCTTGGAGTCAGGATGGCTAAAAATATGTACCTAGTTCTCAACTTCTTTCTCAGAATTCTCAGCATAGTCCTGGAGTTACTCAGAATCAGATAATTGGAACAGGTGCATGCAACACAACCTAGTTGGTATTTCAAAAAACCATCCGATTTTGTACTCTATATAGATATTTGAAATTATGTATTAACTGATGATCCTAGCGTAGAAACAACCTTAGCCTATGTTTTACTATAAATCAATCTCTTTGCTTTGCTTTCCCATTGTAATGACTTATAGGACCTTGAGCAATGATTTGGGACAAATTATCATTTCAGATTCAGCCAAAATTACTTTTGGTTTTTAAACTGTACAAATCTGAATGATTCTGAAAGCTTGGATTCTAGTAGCAGCTCTGTTTTGGCAAAGCTAAACCTAGATTTATAAATATTAATGTGTCTAGATGATATATCTCAAGTTATTATCCTTAACATTTTTGAATAAATTCTGGATAGAAAAGAAACACATTTTTCAGCTACTTTTGAAAAGCCATATGTTAAGTGGCCAGGAGGGTCAAGATAGTTCTAATAGATCACATAATAGAGGCAGTCTTAAATTGTAGAGAATTATCTTGCATAATTAATTTGAGGTTCAGAGACAAGATAATCAGTATCATTTTCTCTAACAATCAGGCATCTTTAATTGAGTATTGCCTCTCTATCCTTAGGGGACCTTTTTCCAATTTGAGCATAGAGTTGAAAGTGTCAGTTTCAATCAGTCTTGTACCAGAGGGTACCATTTTCCCATATAAGTATCATCAAAGAGATCTGAAGATGCTTTTTCCCTGAGGGCTTAGATACTGAACTTCCATGATGCATTGTATCTTTTTGCATGCATCAGAATCTCAGTTTCTCTCCAAGCAAATATTAAGATTGTTTCCAATTATAACTTGCCTAATTGTTTACAGATACAATGCTTTTCTTATTTTAATTAAAAAATGTACTAGCAAAAAAAATTTTTTTTTTGTCTTTGTGTATAGATGGATGGGGGCTTCCCTGGTGGCTCAGAAGCTCAGGAGTCTGCCTGCCCTGCAGGAGCCCTGAATTTGATTCCTGAGTCAGGAAGATCCTATGGAGGAGGGCTTGGCGACCCACTCCAGTATTCTTGCCTGGAGAATCCCATGGACAGAGGGGCCTGGCAGGCCACAGTTGCCATGGATGTGGTCTCAAAGAGTCAGACACAACTGAGTGACTTACGTTTTCACTTTATTTCATAGATGGATAAAGTATATGTCTTGACATTTGCCAAGCAGTTGATTTAAAATTTTTGTCTCATAATTAAAAGTAATTATAAAACATTAAAGAAAGCAACAGCTTTTGGAATATCACTGTATAAAAATTTGAAAAATTATGAAACTTCCTGGAAATAATTAGAAATATTGGGCTGAAATGCAGTTTGAGTGCATAAAATCATAGCAGAATAAAATATCACAAATCACTCAAAATACTAGCACTGTTTTTCAGAGAGTTTTTATTGACAGATTTAAAAAAATCAATTAATTATATAAATTTTACTAAAAGTTATAAAATTTATTTAGTTCATCAGACTATGAAAGTAAAGAGGTTTAATTATAGTTTTGTGAGGAGTTAAAACTTCAAGTAGGGATACCATAGAGAAATGGTAACTCTCAACTGAAAATATCAGTGCTTCTAGGAGGAGATAATTCTATGCCTTGGGAAAGAGATATTTCAAGATTAGGCTAGAAATTTTTGTTACCAGCAAGCAAGTACATTTTGAAATGTTCTGATATGCTGTTGACAAGACTTGGAAGCCAACTTAAAAAGACCTCCCACTGGCTAAGCTGTGACAATTTGAGCATAAAAATAGGCAATAAAAATAACAGTTGATTAAAACAGCAGCACCTAAAAGAAGCCATTATTCATAATTGTGTTTAAAGGACAACAGAACTTAATTTTCTCTTCATATAAATTGATCTATTTCAGGTTAAATTTTTAGAGGAAAATTTCCCCATAATACTGTATACATTATATATGTATGTTCATGTATATATATATATGCATGTATATATATGCATGGTGTCATCTGCATATCTGAGGTTACTGATATTTCTCCCGGCAATCTTGATTCCAGCTTATGTTTCTTCCAGACCAGCGTTCCTTATGATGTACTCTGCATATAAGTTAAATAAGCAGGGTGACAATATATAGCTTTGACATACTGCTTTTCCTATTTGGAACCAGTCTGTTGTTCCATGTCCAGTTCTAACTGTTGCTTCCAGACCTGCATATAGGTTTCTCAAGAGGCAGGTCAGGTGGTCTGGTACTCCCATCTCTCTCACAGTTTATTGTGATCCACAGAGTCAAAGGCTTTGGCATAGTCAATAAAGCAGAAATAGATGTTTTTCTGGAACTCTCTTGCTTTTTCCATGATCCAGCAGATGTTGGCAATTTGATCTCTGGTTCCTCTGCCTTTTCTAAAACCAGCTTGAACATCAGGGAGTTCACGGTTCACATATTGCTGAAGACTGGCTTGGAGAATTTTGAGCATTACTTTACTAGTGTGTGAGATGAGTGCAGTTGTGTGGTAGTTTGACAATTCTTTGGCATTGCCTTTCTTTGGAATTGGAATGAGAGCTGACCTTTTCCAGTCCTGTGGCCACTGCTGAGTTTCCCAAATTTGCTGGCATATTGAGTGCAGCACTTTCACAGCATCATCTTTCAGGATTTGAAATAGCTCAACTGGAATTCCATCACCTCCACTAGCTTTGTTCGTAGTGATGCTTTCTAAGGCCCACTTGACTTCACATTCCAGGGTGTCTGGCTCTAGGTGAGTGATCACACCATTGTGATTATCTGGGTCGTGAAGATCTTTTTTCTACAGTTCTTCTGTGTATTCTTGCCACCTCTTCTTAATATCTTCTGCTTCTGTTAGGTCATATCCATACACAAATAATAATATGACCACCAGTATTGTTATTGGTATTTTGTGGAATCTACTTTGTTCATCCTTCCTGTATCTCTGCTGATCTTCCATTGTGGATGATTTGTCTTCTTCTAGAAGTATATTTTGACTGGTTTTATTTAGAATCTATTAATGGGAAGAATCAGTTTGTTTCCATCTAATGAATTTCACATTTTTCCCTCTTTCTAGAACTGGACATACAATTCTAGATTGCCTTTTGAATGTATTTTCTCAGCATTTTCTGTTAGCATTGCAACTTCTGATTTGTTTTCAGATTGTCGTAGTTTAAAAATATTCTTTCATCTCTGAATGCTTTTTTCTATTTTTGTTATTTTTACAGGAGCAGTGACTTTGAGTTCTTTTTGTTTGTTTGCTAATTCTTATACTGTCAAAGCCCAGAATAATGTCTGGTAGTAGCTGCTCCATAAATACTTTTTGAATGAATAATGTACAGGTTTTCACCATTTTAATCTGACCTTTGTCATAGAGTTCTTGTATGAGTCTAAAGAACTTAGTATGGTATGGAGCACATAACAACTAGTCAATAAATGATAGCTTCTATGCTAATCGAGATAAAGGGATTGTTAATCTCTGTAATAGGAGGAGAAGAAGCTATCTGTAAATATATGTATCATATGTATCATAAGCATACATTCTAGAAAGTAGGCAAAGCAAAGAACAACACGCCCACATGCACTGTAGATAAACCATTTCTTCTCATCATATTTTCAAGTTTAAATTCAGATATTGGTTTTGTTTATTTTTTTCCCTTTGGCAGACACAAAAAAGTTTGAAGTAGTAAAATTTACAGCAAAAAACATTCAAAATAAAAAGCAACTTTTCCAGTTCTATTTAATGGTGCTACACATATAAAATCAGAATTGCTTGCTTAAGAATAGAATGTAGTCTTTGTAAACTGAAGAGAAGTTTATCCCTTAGGAAGGCCATTTTGATGAAAGTTTGTTCATCAAAGAGTAAGAGTAGGAGTATTAGACCAACTTTTGAAATAAATTGTAAATGAAAATATTAAAATTAGTAACTCTTAGGATAAAGGTGATATTCTTAGGTCATGTCATTGTAGCTATTTCTTCTTGCAGTGTCTACATAGAAAGCTCCTGTTCCATTATATCAAGACTTCTAACCTTCTCTCTACAGATCTTCAAGTATGTGAATAGAAATTTTTCTAATGACGTTCCAGATCCATCAGATAATTCCATTTGAGATTTCTGAGGAGATTCTATGGCAGTGTTTTTCATTCTTCTAATTTTTTTAGAATATAGTTTTTCAAGAATTCCAATTGGATAGATTTTATTGTATTAGACCAAGTCATTTATAATATTTATATGATTCCAGTCACACATTCAATAAAAGTAGTCATCAAATTAATGTGCAATCAGTTTGTCTTTATTTACTTTGCTAAAATTTAAACTTATAAAGCCTACTTGTTGATAGTATATTATATTTGATGCAATTCAGTGTTCTATGGTTTCAGCAGGATTCAACAGGATTGGGTTATCAGTGTTACTAGAAGGACCCTATCATGTTTTATAAAATGATCCTCTGACTTGGAATTTCACAGTGAGTGAGATATTGATTTGAGCTCTCTACATGCTTAATATAGTCCCTCAAAGTGCTAAAAAATGTTCCTGCTAAATGAAAGAATCCTTCAACCCTTTAATGTGAGTGTTTTTTTGCATGTTGCAGGGAGTTTTGAGAATGTCATTTAGTCTTAAATACACAATCCAATGTGATGAATTTATTTTGCATATAGAAATGTTGCCTGCCACATCAGTAAGCAAAGTATGTTGCCTCCACCAAGCCTCCAGCCACTGCAGCCACCCACTACTGTGCACCCTGAGGGGATTCAGGATGGAGAAAAGCAGGATACTGGCCCTGGGTAGTTAAGGTGCATATCAAAGGAATGATTTTAATGAGCCCAGACTCTTGCATCTTTCCATTCATATAAAGCACTGAATTCATTAACTTGAGATGTCTGGTTTTCTTTTATGAACAGTAATCTTTTGATGTTCTGACTACCTGGTTTTTGTTGCAAAAACTTCTGTATATCCTGTCTCATCCCTTATCCCTCAGAGCAGTTCATCAGAGCTATCTGAGAGGCTGTCCTCCTTAGCAAGTCTGCCAAGTAAAGTATAATTCTCAGCTTTTAGATTATGCATTTTTTCAGTCGACATGCATTTTGTGTCTTTCATGAAACACTGGCCATACCTTGAGTGAGTGGTAACAGCTCCAGACAAACGCAGGAACCCATGGCTCTGGTTCCCTCCTCGCCTCTCAACTTGTAGCGCATGCCCATTCCTGCAGTCCCTTCTTCAGAAACTTATGAATCTTAGGGCCCAGATCAATTTGTTGTGCCTATTTTTCATCTAGTAAAACTGTTGTAGGAAGGAGGACCCCTTCCAGGGCCTGAAACTGGGCTTTTGTCTAACACTCAGAAATGAATTGTCTGAGGAGACATATGTGTTGACAAAGCAAGAGATTTTATTGGGAAAGGGCACCCGGGTGGAGAGCAGTAGGGTAAGTAAACCCAGGAGAACTGCTCTGCCACGTGGCTCGCAGTCTCCTCAGGTTTTATGGTGATGGAATTAGTTTCCTGGTGGTCTTTGGCCAATCATTCTAATTTAGAGTCTTTCCTGGTGGCACACGCATTGCTCAGCCAAGATGGATGCTAGCGAGAGGGATTCTGGGAAGTGGACAGACACGCAGTGTCTCCTTTAGACCTTTCCCGAACTCTTCCGGTTGGTGATGGCTTATTAGTTCCGTATTCCTTATCAGGATCTCCTGTCATAAAACAACTCATGCAAATAGTTACTATGGTACCTGGCCAGAGTGGGCGGTTTCAATCAGTGTGTTTCCCCTAACAAAAACGAAAAAAGTGTTGGAGAGTGGAAACAAGTCCCTTTGCCAAGGAGCTCAGTGAATATATTCCTTTGGAATTAGAAAGGAAATTAAACTGTGGCTGAGCTTTTATCCTTTTTTTTTTCTTTCTGAAAGCTTCCTGTTGTTTGATGTCCAGGATGATTGCTTAGACTACTCTCGGGGACACTGCTAGCTTACTTAGCAGAGCCTGGATATTTTTAAAATTTGAAACAGACAAAGCTGAGAAAAAATAAATTTTGTCTTTGTAGTCTCTGTTTACTGTTTGTATTTGGAGAGACTTGTCTGTGATACATTGCATCTAAGCAGTGGGGTACCAGATACTGTTTTCATTAAATTATTATGATATTTCTATTTATACAAAGTTAGGTGACAATAATCTCATTGATTCCTATCAGCTTTTCTTTCAGTTTTTCAGATGACTCAATGATTCACTTTAAATCCACTGCACTTTAGAGAATTTCTGAATTATCACCTAAGAAATAATTTTCACATATGTTTTTAGAAGGTAGAAGTTATCATATGAACTAATGGGTAGATTATAGATGGATATAGGTGCAGATTGGAGGAGAAGAGAAACACTGTACATTTTAATACTTAATGTGACACTTAATTGGAGAAGACAATGGCAACCCACCCCAGTACTCTTGCCTGGAAAATCCCATGGATGGAGGAGCCTGGTAGGCTGCAGTCCATGGGGTCACTAAGAGTCAGTCACGACTGAGCGACTTCACTTTCACTTTTCACTTTCATGCATTGGAGAAGGAAATGGCAACCCACTCCAGTATTCTCGCCTGGAGAATCCTAGGGACAAGGGAGCCTGGTGGGCTGCCGTCTATGGGGTCGCACAGAGTCAGACACAACTGAAGCGACTTAGCAGCAGCAGCAGTGACACTTAAGAAAGAATATAATTTATTGGCTTAGTTCACGAGCTGAGGATTTCAGGCAGCCCTGAGGTGAGCCAGGGCTTGGTATATCAGTTAACTTTTTTTAATTGCAAAGAAACAAATAGTGGCCAACCTAAGCAAAAAAAAAAAAAAAAAAAAAAAAGGAAATTTATTGGCAGACTGAAAAATTGGAGAACCATATCTTGAAATAGGAAGAAACCAATCATTTTGAATGGAGGAAGGAACAAGAACTAAAGGAAATTTCTCAAGACAGGAACAATTCATTTACTTCTAAATGAATAGGACCTCACTATTTTTTAAAGCCTTGCACCAATGCTTCAAGGGTAGGAGTCCCAGAAATGAGTGTTTGGCTAACTTTTATTACCCTTCTAGTTCCAGTCTAGTGGGAAGAAAGATCTAGTCCTTCAATTTTTACAATGTAAATCAACTATTTTGCTACCTACTGTTGTTCAGTTGCTAAATCCTGTCTGACTCTCTGTGACCCCAGGGACTGCAGCATGCCAGGCGTCCCTGTCCTTCACTGTCTCCCAGAGTTTGCTCAAATTCATGTCCATTGTGTCAGTGATGCCATCCAATCAGCTCATCCTCTATTTCTCCCTTCTCCTCTTGCCCTCAATCTTTCCCAGCATCAGAAGACTTGTTAATCAGATCTGATTCCCCCAAAAGAAATTGGAGCCCTGTGGGCAAGTTACGATGGAAGCTGGGGGCTAAGAAATAACAAATGTGCCTTATGCTTGGCTTTTTACTAGCAATGTGATGTTGTTGAGTTAATCTCTCTAGGCTCAGTGTTTTAAAACTGTAAAATCATGATAATGATTCCTGCCTTCTGGATTGTTGTATTAATTGAGGTAGTATATGGGAAATTTCAGGTACATACAGTAAATATGTATTTACATACAGTAAATTTCAGGTACATAATGAATATTAGGTGCTACCATTATTATTTTGTCACTTTTACAGTTCTTTACACTTTCTTCTTTAAATCTCACTGTATGCTGTTAGGTAATTTTAATAGATCTTATTGTCTTTGCTTTATGGATGAAAACCCTGGACTTAGGAGCACTGCCCAAAGACTTGTTCTTCCAAGTCCACGTGTTTCCTTCTACACCGCATTATCATCAATTTGGGAAAAAAGATGAAGGAAAAACACTGATACAGACAGTTCTTTCTGAGAAATGAATATTGAGGAGATTCAGAGCAGACTCTTCCTGCAGATTGGAGGGGCTTATTGTATATGTTTCCTAGAAGCTGAGGTTCTGAGAGTGAAATCCTGACACGCGTTCCCAGGATGGGGTCTGAGCTGCAGTTCAACTATGTGGTCTTTTGATTTCATTGCAAAGAAATCCAGGTTTGTAAAGCTGTGTTTTGAAAGTTTAGCTCTGAAACTGTTAACCTGTTACAATGTGAGAGTACTAGGACAACAACCTTGTCACCATGGAATTTTCCAGAGCAGTTCTTGGCCATGTGTGTGGGGGCAGACTTGCGTTTGTCTTCCCTTTCAGCTTGACACCTAGACACCTACACCCAAGAGATGGGTTGGCTGTTTGATAACAAGCTCAATTTTTGTCCCTGTAAGGTGACATCTCTGCCAGGATGAATACTTGCTTAGTCTTAGAGTCTGTTTTCAGAAACTGTGAGGAAGCTGGCATTCTCTGAGGTCTATCTTCCTTTACTGCTCTCTCTGCAAAAAGAAAGCAGAAGTATGTTGGTGGTAAACAAGGTCAGCCTTCTACCACTTGGCTAAGAAAGCACACAAGAAAGGGATAAAAAAAAGAACACATTTAGTTTCTTTTGGGACCTACAGAGTGGGTCCTCCTGATTTCTTTCATGTTACTTTTCCCTTTTTTTGCAGTTTTCTTATTTATTTATTTTTGGTTGAGCTGGGTCTTCATCGCTGCGTGGTCTTTTCTCTAGTTGTGGCAAGCAGGGGCTACTCCCTGGTTACAGTGTCCCAGCTTCTCATTGCGGTGGCTTCTCTTGCTGTGGAGCACAAGCTCTAGGGTGCCGCCAGCTTCAGTAGTTGCAGCACGCAGGCTCAGTAGTTGCGGCTTCAGGGCTCAAGTCTCCTGCACTAGCAGGAAGATTCTGAGCCACCAGGGAAACCTTCATGTGACTTTCTTAAAGCACTTGGCATGAGATTTGAGAACAGCCCATGTTGCACATTTTTCTGCAGAGACCTCAAGGCTTCCTGGTGATCAGCATCCTTTTCAGTATTCACCCTTTGCTGCTTCGTATTTGAGTTCTTACAGTTAAGGTCTATGAAACTGTGAACTCATTGAAAACTAGAGACTATTTCTCATCCATTTCCCCCCTGCATCCTTTAGTGCGTTTCAGAACACAGTCTGTGGACCAGCAGCATTGGCATCACCTGAGAGCTTGTTGCCTTCCCTGGTGGCTCAGTGGTAAAGAATCCACCTGCAATGCAGGAACCACAGGAGACACGGGTTCAATCCCTGGGTCAGATCCTCCAAGATTCCCTGGAGGAGGGCATGGCAACCCACTTCATTATTCTTGCCTGGAGAATCTGCATGGACAGAGGAGCCTGGTGGGCTACAGTCCATGGGGTCTCAAAGTGTCAGACATGACTGAAGTGACTTAGCACGCACAGGAACTTGTTAGAATATTTATCTCACTCCTGACTTACTGAGTCAGAACCTTCATTTTAATAAGATCCCAGGTTCTTCCTCTGCACGTTGAAAATTGAGCAATGCTGCTCTATAGCACTTTTCATACAATACCTGTAAAATAATAATAAACTATAATAAAACATGTGAGGCAGGTGATTATATATCACTGATAGAATAACCTCCATTGTCATTTTTTCTTTCTAGCTCTAACATTTTTGAGTCACCTCAGAATCCTAGAAATTATGGAAACTTGATCCTTCTGAATACAAATGAAGTTGGTAGTTTCAGAGTCTAACTCAAAAAAAAAAAAAAGAATTAAAATGTGATCATGAAATGAGGGATGAAGGAAAAAAGTTTTGGTCATCAAGCTTAGATTTTTGTGCTCCATCCAAGGACTGTACACACTGCCTATGAATGATAGTTGATGTGATCTTCAAGGAGCAGTAGGGATCCCGAGGATCCATCTTAGTTTCTCTCAGCTCTCCATCCATTCTCAACTAGCTCACTCACATTTATCTGTTCTATGTAACCATTTTTCTGTTCATGCTTTACTTAGAGAAAAAAAATCACAACTTAAAATATGCACCAAAAAATAAACAAAATTGATCCCCACCCCAACTCAAAAAGCCAAGTTTGACAACCACTTTGCTAAGCCAGGCATTATACTATTATCAAGGAATGGGTTAATGGTTATTAAGGTGTTGCATGCTCAGTATACTAATTGGCATGTTAATTTTTTTACTTAAAGAATAAGGAGGGAATTCAAACAAAGTGGTTGTGGGGTTAACTTGCCTTCTCTGCTCTTCATGTTTCTTATGTTGGGAGTTGGCTATTTGGTTTACCCACAGGGTTCATTTCAGGGATAGTTATGATTGCATAAGCTCAAAGTTCTGTTCCAAAAAGTTATTTTACTTGAGTTGAGCTCTGTTTAATATTTGTTGATTGCATGCTATATGGCAAGGACTGTAGTAGCAGCTGGAAATGTAAAGGGGAGAATGACACAGTCTTATGCTCTCAAGAAATTTGTCCCCTGGTAAACTGGGCAGGCATGTAAACTGATCATTTTAAAAGACTAATTTCAGTGTTATGATACTGGAATATTCAAGGCATTGGGGGTCTCAGGAGAGTAGCATTATGTGTTTGGAGAAGAGTCCTGTACCCTGGGGCTGAGTTTTGCATGAAGGGTGGAAGTAGGTGAAGAAATGAATGCTGGAAACATGTTCCAGGTAGAAGTCACAGTGAAACTAGAAATGCCGATGCAGGAAATAGCACGTTCTATTTTGGGAACTTTGCTAGGATGCAAATTATAGTGCAGAAGAGGCAGAATTTAGGCTGCAGAGATAAACTAGTTTCTGGAAAGAATCAACCAAACTTGACATGCTTGAATTTATCTATAAATAAGTGATGTCATGAATTCTACATTAGGAAAACAGCCACTACGGCCACCACTACCATTGGTTTAAAAGAAAAATGCACTCATTTTCAATCATGTTGTGAAAGCATCCTTGTTTTCCTTAGAGCGTGTTGATCTTCCTCAACATAAGAATGGTTTATGAAGTTTTGTCTCTTTAAAGTGAGGGAAAGAGGCATGAACAGATTGGGAAAGAACTGTAGTCCAATAAGATAGTAGCTAAGTCAGCACTGTGTGTATCGGGAGCATTAAAAAGATCACTCAAATTTTTGCATGGACCATTGTGACTCAGACCTACACAGCTGTAGTGGTATACAGTGGTGAGCTGACCTATGGAAAAGGGAACAAATACAAAGTCTTTGTTTTTGTAGAAACCACCATTGGTGTATTGCAGTGTCTAGAACTTTACAGCAATGGACATCAGAAAGAGCTTATTGTTATTAACAACTTTATATTACAAAAGGAAGGAAGAAAGTATGTATATATCCCCATATACTCTCTACTTTCTTCTCTGTAAAGAAAATGATTTATGGTAAGAATTAAACTCCGTGAGAGTTAGCATATGTTTTTTGTTGCTGAATTCATAACATTTACACATATTGTAGGCACTTAAAAACTATTTACTGAGTAAATGAATGCATTAGTTAATTCACTAGTATGAAAGGGCTAGACGAGTTTTCTAAGCAGTGTCTTATTAGCTAGATAATACCATTGATAAAAAATAATAAAAACTATAAAAAATAATGCCCCTGGGAATATGAGGAGAATGGTATCCTCTAAAGGTGGGAAATCATGTTGGTCAGAGGATTTTATTAGGCATAGTGAGGGGATAGGTGGTGGGGGTATATAAAATTTGAATTAAAAGTAAAATATGAAATGTTATTTGGGATTCTAAGCAATTTTCAGTGATATTCTAGAAGTTACAAAATAAGTTAATAATGTTTATTGATAAAATTCAAGCAACTACAAATAAATGCTAATAAACTTGTGCTACCCTAGTGTGGCGCAAGAATAAACCAATAGATCAATGGAAGCAAATAGAGGGCTCAGACTGGACCCACGTATATGTGGAATTTACTGTATACAGGTGGATTTACTATGACACAAACAAAGCTTAGGTTCGGGTCTCCTTACTTGCTTTGGAAGGGGCCCTCCCAAGATATTCACAATGTTATGTGTTTTAGTGAAATTTGCAAGAATAAGTTATTTTTGTTGCAGTTAGTGAGGACCACTGACTTTTGCTACTCTGACTACCCCTTCATTACAGTTCCCTTTTAATGTCATATTCAAGAATCTATGGACAGTTTTTGAATCTAGTTAAGAGAAAATGAGTTGGGAATGTGCCATTTTAACTAAAATTTGGAAAATGCATAAAGGGCATGACATACAATTTAGAGAAGAGGAAATTCCAAAAGGGAACAAGTATTTGTCAAAATATTCACCATAGTTAGTAATTAAAGTTCCAAACAAAATGAGATGTCTCTGTTGTAATTATTACCCCCAATCAGCTGCATAATGGCACATGTTGGCAGGAATATGGGAATATAGGGCTCTTCATGCCCTGGTGTGAGTATAGTCTGAGTGTATTTATTTTGGAGGTGGTAAGTGTAGTATATTTGTCGGAGAAGGCAATGGCACCCCACTCCAGTACTCTTGCCTGGAAAATCCCATGGATGGAGGAGCCTGGTGGGCTGCAGTCCATGGGGTTGCTGAGAGTTGGACACAACTCAGTGACTTCACTTTCACTTTTCACTTTCATGCACTGGAGAAGGAAATGGCAACCCACTCCAGTATTCTTGCCTGGAGAATCCCAGGGATGGGGGATCCTGGTGGGCTGCCATCTATGGGGTCACACAGAGTTGGACATGACTGAAGCAACTTAGCAGCAGCAGCAGCAGCAGTATATTTGTTTCATATTGCCCAAGATAATGCTCTGGATTAAATATCCTAATGAAGTTCTCATATCTAAAAATATTGCCTGCAGCATTGTTTCTGGTACTAAGAAAGGGAGGCAAGTTGGCTATCCAGCTATTAAGGAAGTGAGGATAGCCAGCTATCCTCATTAGAACAGGAGTAAATAAAATGTAGTAGTATGCAACCGTTAGAAGCAATGGATTAGGTGTTCATGTAGCAATATGGATGGATCCTAAGACACTGAGGTAAAGAAACCAGTAAGAGACAGAATTTTGAGGTAAATATGCAACACAAATAAATATTAGATACAAATGAGCATGTGTATACATGCTCACCAAATAATACACATGCTGTAAGAATATGTCAAAATAAGTAAACTGTAAACACCATAAAAGGATTAATAAACAGGTCTACAGTTCTGACTTTAGGAAGACCTCTTTGTTAACAAATGGATGAAATTTACTAACTGGAAGGCAATTGAAGATCTTCTGAGGGAACTAAGTTCTGATTCTTATCTAAGGAATCTTTTTAGCAGGATGTACCTTGTTCATCTGGATTATTCATTATTAATTAGTCTTCAGTTTTTGGCTTTATGGGAGCTTCCCTGGTGGTTCAGACGATACAGGATTTGCCCCTACAATGCAGGAGACCTGGTTTCAATCCCTGGGCTGGGAAGATATCCTGCAGAAGGGAATGGCTGCGCACTCCAGTATTCTTGCTTGTAAAATCCCATGGACAGAGGAGCCTGGCAGACTACAGTCCAGGGGATTGCAAACAGTCAGACATGACTGAGTGACTAACACTTCCATGAGTATTTTAGCTTTATGAGCTGGGCTGGATAATGAAAGTTAATCACATAGACCTTCTTACCACATGACCAGAGAGCATTAAGGCGAGAGAAGCACAGAACTAAAGGGCTTTCTTATGTCATTTTGTATTTCCCATTGTGTTTGTTGCTCTAAACCTAAAATACATCCCAATATGAAGAAGAGATTTAGGAAGATGTATCCTGTTGTGATGTGTGGCTCCTTTCCTGTAAACTTGAGTAATCACTAGTACAGCGTGATGCTTGGTAAGAGGTGGGTTTCACGAGCCTGACAGGTGATCCAGCCTATCGTGTTAGTAAAAGCACTTTATAATAATCATCTGTGGAATAGGGGAGAAAACTAATAGGGGCATAAAAATAAATAAGTAAATAGATCAGTTCAGTTCAGTCACTCAGTTGTGTCCAACTCTTTGTGACTCCATGAACCGCAGCACGCCAGGCCTCCCGTCCATCACCAACTCCCGGAGTCCACCCAAACCCATGTCTGTTGAGTTGGTGATGACATCCAACCATCTCATCCTCTGTCGTCCCCTTTTCCTCCTGCCCTCAATCTTTCCCAGCATCAGGGTCTTTTCCAATGAGTCAGTTCGTCGCATCGGGTGGCCAAAGTATTGGAGTTTCAGCTTCAACATCAGATCTTCCAATGAACACCCAGGGCTGATCTCCTTTAGGATGGACTGGTTGGATCTCCTTGCAGACCAAGGGACTCTCAAGAGTCTTCTCCAACACCACAGTTCAAAAGCATCAATTCTTTGGCACTCAGCTTTCTTTATAGTCCAACTCTCGCATCCATATGTGACCACTGGAAAAACCATAGCCTTGACTAGATGGGCCTCTGTTGACAAAGTAATGTCTCTGCTTTTTAACATGCTGTCTAGGTTGGTCATAACTTTCCTTCCAAGGAGTAAGTGTCTCAATTTCATAGCTGCAATCACCATCTACAGTGATTTTGGAGCCCCCCAAAATAAAGTCAGCCACTGTTTCCACTGTGTCCCCATCTATTTTCCATGAAGTGATGGAACTGGATGCCATGATCTTAGTTTTCTGAATGTTGAGTTTAAGCCAACTTTTTCACTCTCCTCTTTAACTCTCGTCAAGAGATTCTTTAGTTCTTCAGTTTCTGCCCTAAGGGTGGTGTCATCTGCATATCTGAGGTTATTGATATTTCTCCTGGCAATCTTGATTCCAGCCTTGTGCTTCCTCCAGCCCAGCATTTCTCATGATGTACTCTGCATATAAGTTAAATAAGCAGAGTGACAATATACAGCCTTGACGTACTCCTTTTTCTATTTGGAAGCAGTCTGTTGTTCCATGTCCAGTTCTAACTGTTGCTTCCTGACCTGCATATAGATTTCTCAAGAGGCAGGTCAGGTGGTCTGGTATTTCCATCTCCTTCAGAATTTTCCACAGTTTATTGTGATCCACACAGTCAAAGGCTTTGGCATAGTCAATAAAGCAGAAACAGATGTTTTTCTGGAACTCTCTTGCTTTTTCTATGATCCAATGGATGTTGGTAGTTTGAGCTCTGGTTCCTCTGCCTTTCCTAAATCCAGCTTTTACATCTGGAAATTCATGATTCACTTACTGTTTAAGCTTGGCTTGGAGAATTTTTAGCATTACTTTGCTAGCGTGTGAGATGAGTGCAACTGTGCGGTAGTTTGAGCGTTCTTTGGCATTGCCTTTCTTTGGGATTGGAATGAAAATGGTCATTTTCCAGTCCTGTGACCACTGCTGAGTTTTCCAAATTTGCTGGCATATTGAGTGCAGCACTTTTATAGCATCATCTTTCAGGATTTGAAATAGCTCAACTGGAATTCCATTACCTTCACTAGCTTAGTTCATAGTGATGCTTTCTAAGGTCCACCTGACTTTGCATTCCAGGATGTCTGGCTTTAGGTGGGTGATCACACCATTGTGATTATCTGGGTCATGAAGATCTTTTTTGTGTAGTTCATCTGTGTATTCTTACCACCTCTTCTTAATATCCTCTGCTTCTGTTAGGTCCATACCATTTCTGTCCTTTATTGAGCCCATATTTGCATGAAAAATTCCCTTGGTATCCTCATTTTCTTGAAGAGATCTCTAGTCTTTCCCATTTGATTGTTTTCCTCTAATTCTTTGCATTGATCAGTGAGGAAGGCTTTCTTATCTCTCCTTGCTATTCTTTAGATCTCTGCATTTAAATGAGTATATTTTTCCTTTTCCATCTTTTTATACCATTTGCTTGGGAATTTATATAGACCCATTCTTTTTGTTAAACTATGTGTAAGTAGAAGACTCATGTGTATGGAAAATCCCCCCTTATATCAGACTCGTATCCTAGACAAAATCTCAGTAAGCCCAACTGGGAAAATGTGAAGCCTAAGAGAGGAAGTGAGTGCCCACAAAGAAGCAGCAAGGCAGTCAGACATGCCTGCAGGAAGTGGTGGCCTTTGGGAGTAGATTCTAGATACTTTGTTTGAGTGAGGAGGGTTTCCTAGAATTCCTCCCTCTCCTCATTTTTTCATCTCAGATCTGAAAGGCTAGAGTTAGTGCTTATTTGTTCATTCTTAAGCTAAATACCAAGAAGGGGAGTGAATTTACCATTATTGGCCTAAGAAATAATTGCCCCTGTATAAGAAGAGTTGTAGCTATCCTGTGAAGCATATGGAAATAATGGGCAGAGTGGGAGGAGACAGACTAATATTTGGCCACACTGAGCTTTTTTTTCTTTTTTAACTTATAAAATGTACTATTCAAATTCTCTGAAAGTGTATTTTATTGTGTCATTTCTTAGGGGCAAGGAAGGTGACAAATGTTATTAAGCACCTATTGTATGCAAGAGGTTCTTATGATAGTTTGTTTAATCATCATAACAGCTCTCTGGAATATACTTACATTTAAACAACCAAGTTGGGCAGGTTGTGTTTTCCAAAGAAACAGCCTGCTTCCCACCCCATTTTTTTTTTTTCTAAGATATCTGATTGTGATACTGTTTGCATGGAAAGAGAGGCTTTACATAGCCTCCTCTTTAAACTGGGTGACATTTTATGACTTTTAACCACTGGAATACAAAGAAGTAACACACGTAATGTGACTGCTGAGGTAGGTCCTAAGGGGTCACGTACCCTTCACCTTTACTGCTAGGATATTTGTCCTTAGAGCCCTCAGCCACCGTGTGAACAGTACGACCGCTCTGAGACTATCATGCTGTGAGGAAGTCCAAACCATCGCATGCATAGAGACCATGTGTAGGGGCTCTGAGAATACACCAAGAAAGACACGGAGATGTCTCGACAGTTCCCAGATGCTCTGTTTTAGCTCCAGCCATCAACTGACTAAAACTACCCAGGAGATCTTGAACCAGAACTGCCCAGCCAAGCCTCTCTCAAACTTCTGACTCAAAGAAATCATGAAATCTTAGAAAATGATGGTTATTTAAGCCACTGTTTTAGGATGAGTTGTTACAAAGTGATAGATAACAAAAACAGATTTTGATATTTGGAAATGGGACACTGCCATAAAAAACAGTGGAACATATGGACTTGATGGTGGGTAGACTTGGGGCGATGTTAATAAAATCCTAAGGGCCATGAGGACCATGTTAGCAGTTGCTAAATGGGCCTCAAATAGCCTATTGGTGAGCGATTAGAGGAGAGAGAAAATGTTACTGGAAGCTGGAAGAAAAGAGACCCTTGTTATATAATAGAAGAAAGTTTTTCAGCACTCTCAGTTCAGTTCAGTTCAGTTCGGTCACTCAGTCGTGTCCGACTCTTTGTGACCCCATTGGACTGCAACACGCCAGGCCTCCCTGTCCATCACCAGCTCCCGGAGTTTACCCAAACTCATGTCCATTGAGTCGGTTATGCCATCCAACCATCTCATCTTCTGTCATCCCCTTCTCCTCCCACCTTCAATCTTTCTCAGCATCAGGGTCTTTTCCAATGAGTCAGTTCTTCGCATCAGGTGGCCAAAGTATTGGAGTTTGAGCTTCAAAATCAGTCCTTCCAGTGAACATTCAGGACTGATTTCCTTTAGGATGGACTGGTTGGATCTCCTTGCAGTCCAAGGCACTCTCAAGAGTCTTCTCCAATACCACAGTTCAAAAGCATCAATTTTTTTGGCACTCAGCTTTCTTTATATTTTAGCACTCTACTATGTAGTAATATGGAAAACAGCAAATGTAACTTATGAGCCCAATGATCTAGCTAAGATTTCCAGGTAGACCATTGACAATGTCACCTTCCTTCATCTCACTGCTTATTATAAAATACAAATAGATGAGTTAAAAGAGAAATAGTTCAGTTTTCAAGCAGAATCTAGAGGAAACATAAAAGATGAAGGACTTACTAGATTCAAAATAGGGATCAGATGATGGAATGACTGAATAATTTATGAAGGCCTTTGTGTTATCAAGATTAATGATAAAAAAAAAAAAACAAAAAAAAAAACAAAAAAAAACCAAAAAAAAACCAAAATAAGTTGTTTTTTTTTTCCTGGACTCTCCAAATGATGAAAGATTTTCAAGGTAAGAAAGATCACCAGGAAAGAGATTAAATCCAGAGAACAATGAAAAAATAGGTGTAAAGATAATGCAAATAGTATGTAGTTTAAAATTCTTTCTTAAGATAAATTTTTGTTTAGTTCTGAGTCATGTCAGACTCTTTTGCAGACTCTTTGCAGACTCTTGGGCTGTAGTATGCCAGGTTCCTCTGTCCATGGGATTTCCCAGGCAAGAATACCAGAATGGATTGCCATTTCTTTCTCCGGGGGATCTTCCCAACACAGCACTGAGTCACCTGGGAAGTTCTAAGATAAATTAGATGTTTCCTATCTTCAAAAACCTTGAATTCTATTGTAGATTCTAGTGGAAGAGGCAGATAAGTAAGGAAATAGGCACAGTTTAGTGTAATAAGAACCCTATTAAAAGAAACATGGGTTGCTATGAAAGCATGTATTAGAAACACTTTACCTTGACTTGGGAAGGAGGAGGATGAGTTCAGGCTTTCTAAGAGGGCTGTGTCTAAACTAAGCTGTGGAGAATAAATACAGGCGGGGGGTGTGAGGGGAGAGGTGATGATTTCAAGTAGAGACAGTAGAATCATATTAAAGAAAACCCTCAGAAAAATCTCCCAAGGAGGCCTGAGACACTCTTGGGATTCCTTGTAGTCATTTTCTGCTTTTATAAGAACAAATGGGATCAGTGGACTATAAATATTCTTTCTTTTTTAAAAAAGTTTTTGTTACAGAATTTTAGGAACTTATAGGGAAGAAGGGAGAATCGTATAATTAACTCTCATGTATTAATAAGTTGGCTTAAAAATAATCAAGCTCATGGCCAACCTTGTTTCATTTACATTTACCACCTCCCCTATTGTATTATTTTAAAGCAAACTCTAGGCGTATATAATTTCATCTGCAAACACTTTAGTTATCTTTAATGAATAAAACTTTTTGATTAATAATATAATACATCTATCATACACACAGAAATTAAAGCAAATTCTTAATATCAATGCTTTCTTTTGAACAAGCTCAGCCAGTGTTCCTGGGTTCCTTCTGGGAAATTGATCACTTAAATCTTTCTAGTGCAGAAAGTGTGTTATTTGATTTTGGGGGTCTTTTGTTAAAAATTCCTTTTCTTGGTGAAAATTGTGCTAACTTCCTCTTTTATCGGTATTTATGAATAATAGGCTAGGGGAAAATCTGTCCCCAGTGGCCTAAGAAGTTATAAAAATATAAAGAATGGAAGTCAAATGAGATCTTAATTTTGTTCCTGAGTGAAGTAATAAAAAGCACTGGACATTTTCTTTGGGACAGTGATCCTGCCATTTTTAGAGGGGCCTAGCTGCTGATTTCAGGAAATCCCTATCTGGTCTTCACTTAGTGCTAAGTCATCTCATTCTACGCTAGTTTGAATTCTGGCTGGTCTGGGTGGATAAAGCTCCTTTACTTTTATGCAGAGGGACAAAATTCAGTGTTGTTAATAGCTGGCACTGTAGATAACGGGAAATTAGGAGAAGAGGTAAGCAGGAACCAGCTCTGCTACTGTGCTGTCTCAAGACTTCTGTTTAAGTATGAAGTTACAATCAAATGCTATCTCATCTCAAAGTAGTAGCTACAGGAGTGAAAGCTTCAATTTGGCTGAATCCAGAATATATGCATATAGACTGAGAGACGAGAACAGGACATGTTCTAAGATCTGTAAGAACTGAGTCATCTCTAGGGTTGGTAAAGCAGGTGCTGGAAAAGTAAGTAGTCATTAAATGTAAGCAAAGATATTAGGAATAATTGAGGTATTTTAAGTAATAGAATGCTACAATCAGATTTGCATTGGAACAGGGCATATAGGAGGGCACAAAAGCCAATAGGAGACTGTTTCATTACAACAACTAAAGAGATGATTAGTGCATGAATGAAAGTAGTGCTGGTGACAACTGTGACTGGGGACAGCGTGGAAAGATGTTTACAGACTGAACCCGTAGCACATGCAGACCAGTTGGTCAGGAAGTTGAAAGGAAGGAGTCTGCGATGGCATCCAAGTCCGAGGCCTGACCCTCCTGAAGAATGATAGGACGCAGATGTCCAGCTGCCCTGTTTCTTGGCTGATGTGCAGACTGCCGGATTACTTGTCGGTGGTCACTGCCACTCTGAACCCCATTCAGTATTGCAGCAGTGGCCTTTCTGAGATCAGGGCTGTGGCCAGAGTTAACTGGGGGATGATTCAGCCCAGCTGTATTGGAATAAAATGCTTAATTGTCCAGCGGGTTCTCTGCTCAGCACAGAAAACAGTCCCCAAGCTCCTATGTTCAAAAGAACTTCATCATATTCCCTAAAGCTTTATTTTTAGTTACTCTCATACTAAAATAAGGGCTCATTTGGTCTTTTCAAATTCTAAAGTCTACTTGACGATCTTTAAACTTACAGATTATAAGAAAAAAATAGGAACACACTGCTTTAAAGAGTGTCACATCCTAAAATTCAGAATAATACTTTTATAAGTTAGCTAGGCCTTTGTGTATTAGGCATCCCTGTATCTTAATATTGATCATTTATTACAATCTTTAAATTGATCTTTATCTCTCTTCCCAGAAGCAATTAGAACTCTTGGACTGTTTTCCTTCTGGCTAAACCAGAAGCAGCAGCAGAATATCTCATCAAGGATTGTTCTGAGTCCCAGGATCTCAATAGGCTTTATAAGCTGGCTTTGCTCTCCCTGTGAGCTAAATGGATGTGGAGAAAAAATCTTTTGTTTTTTTCCAGAATCATTTCAACCAGCTTTTATGGACAGCAATAGTTGGTTTCAGATACTTGTTTTCTGCATGGGCTCTTTCTTCCCTGTATAACACTTATTCCTACTCTTAATTCTAAAAGTTAGTTACCTGGCATAGCCAGAAAGAAAGCAACACAACGGCAACATTTATTATCTTGAAGAGAGGCACATTTTCCTCTCTTATCTCTGATACCTAATACTTTTTTTGTAGTTTTCAAATTATGCAGTGGCAAAGTGTTTCACATGCCTGGGGAAAATCTATTGAGTGACAAACACACAAAGTTCAAGAAAAATTTTGGTGTTTTTTTAAAAATTAATGGAACACATTTTAATTTATTATCTTATACCCAGAAGTTAGTTTTACTGGTGATTTACTGCAGTCCATAACTTACTAGGCTATGGCACTGATGGTTGATTTACTGTTATATCAGTTCCTTAATTAAAATGAATTATTCATAGTTTTTCCTGATAAATGACCTAATTATTATGCTAATCATAATAATCTGAGTCTTCAATGTTTTCTAAAGCATCCTGCCTAATGGGGTTATTAAATATGTGTATAATTAGAGTCTTATAAAAATTCAGAAACATGCTTTGACACTTTTATTTATATTTAGAACTTCAAAAATATCAAACATAGGATATCTTTTGCCCTGAACTCAATTAATTTCTTTTATGTCATTTTCCTTTCCTAATATAAAACTGAATGAGTATAATAAATAAAATGACAACTGACTTCATTAGTGTTACTCAGAAGTGAAAGATTTTGTACCCAGTCCTACTTTTGAGAACTTTAGCTCTAACAGGAAAATTTTCCTTCATGATGTAGAGACTATTCAAGGCAAAAGGAGTGAACTGACCTGATGCTTATTGTTATGTTGTCAAATCTTACTTATATACAGGAGATGTGACTATACCATGGGCTCACTGTATGCATGCTCAGTCACTTCAGTCATGTTTGACTCTTTGAAACCCCATCGACTATATAGCCCACCAGGCTCCTCTGTCCATGGCATTCTCCAGGTAAGAATACTGGAGTGGATCGCCAAACCCTCCTTCAGGGGAACTTCCTGACCCAGGGACTGAACCCACGTCTCTTACGTCTCCTGAACTCAGGCAGGTTTTTTACCACTAGTGCCACCTGGGAAGCACATGCCATGCCTCATTTAGTTCAGTTCAGTTCAGTCGCTCAGGCGCGTCCGACTCTTTGCGACCCCGTGAATCGCAGCACGCCAGGCCTCCCTGTCCATCACCAACCCCGGAGTTCACTCAGACTCACGTCCATCGAGTCAGTGATGCCATCCAGCCATCTCATCCTCTGTCATCCCCTTCTCCTGCCCACAATCCCTCCCAGCATCAGAGTCTTTTCCAATGAGTCAACTCTTTGCATGAGGTGGCCAAAGTACTGGAGTTTCATGCCTCATTACCTAATGACTATTCATATCTGGGACATTTTTCTTTACTTCTCTATTTTGTTTAATTTCTCAAATCCAAATCATCACACTTGCATATGGTTATCTTATTTCAGGGCCAAAACTTAATATTTGAAGATATTTGGATATTCTCATGCATTCAGTCAGAATTACGTTAATAATCAACTCCCAAGGGCATCTGAAGCTGGAACATCTGGCACACAATCAAAGTTTAGTAGGAAATGATTTTGATATCAGGTCTCAAATCAGGCAGTTTGACCAGCCACAGCTGGATGGGTTACCAGCTATGTTACCAAGAACAAATCAGGATTAAAAAAATACATGTTATGCTCAATTTTGTTTCAGTCTAGTTGTTCAAAGGATATTTTGAGACTTGAAAAGAGTAACTCATGGGTTTTATTAAACGTGAAGCCCATTCTGAAAAAATAAGACTGACCTTTTTTGTTCACAACTCATTTTGTCATTGCACACACAGATATAGATGGTGAATGTGAACATTTTCCATCATTTAATGGCTTATATTTTTTGTAAGGTTCTCCCTATAACTCTCTTATTTTCTCTATCATTTTGAAACCATCAATTTCCATTTCAAGTTCCGGAGATCAATAATTGTGTACTCCAGGACTTGCAAGTGAAAGACATTTGGGGACATGATAGTCTTGCTTGTCTTTCTCCTCTTCATCCTAATCCTTTTAAACATCTGTGGTCCAGCTATGAGAGGAGGCAAAGTTGTGTACTGTGACCTGATAAACACTTTCATTCCCATCTTTTGAGAGCTGCTATGATTGGGCACATTCTTGGACAAGCCAGCTCTGGTGGGTACCCTCTACACAATGATGTTACACAAAGATGATGGATATAATATAGCTCTGAGATAGCCTCCTCTCCAAACTCACCTTAAAGTTCAGTTCCTCCATTTCATTAACATAGGAGGAAGAAGAGGGAAAATAGATCATTATCTCTTACCTTAACTGTTCAGTGGTGATGTCCTTCTTTTTCTGTTTTTTGACTAACGGTAAACTATGGAATGAGGTTCGTGACATTGTACAGGAGACAGGGATCAAGACCATCCCCATGGAAAAGAAATGCAAAAAAGCAAAATGGCTGTCTGGGGAGGCCTTACAAATAGCTGTGAAAAGAAGAGAGGCGAAAAGCAAAGGAGAAAAGGAAAGATATAAGTATCTGAATGCAGAATTCCAAGGAATAGCAAGAAGAGATAAGAAAGCCTTCTTCAGCGATCAATGCAAAGAAATAGAGGAAAAGAACAGAATGGGAAAGACTAGAGATCTCTTCAAGAAAATTAGAGATACCAAGGGAACATTTCATGCAAAGATGGGCTCGATAAAGGACAGAAATGGAATGGACCTAACAGAAGCAGAAGATATTAAGAAGAGGTGGCAAGAATACACGGAAGAACTGTGCAAAAAAGATCTTCACGACCCAGATAATCATGATGATGTGATCACTAATCTAGAGCCAGACATCTTGCAGTGTGAAGTCAAGTGGGCCTTAGAAAGCATCATTAGGAACAAAGCTAGTGGAGGTGATGGAATTCCAGTTGAGCTGTTTCAAATTCTGAAAGATGATGCTGTGAAAGTGCTGCACTCAATATGCCAACAAATTTGGAAGACTCAGTAGTGGCCACGGGACTGGAAAAGGTCAGTTTTTATTCCAATTCCAAAGAAAGGCAATGCCAAAGAATGTTCAAACTACTGCACAATTGCACTCATCTCACATGCTAGTAAAGTAATGCTCAAAATTCTCCAAGCCAGGCTTCAGCAATACGTGAACCATGAACTCCCTGATGTTCAAACTGGTTTTAGAAAAGGCAGAGGAACCAGAGATCAAATTGCCAACATCCACTGGATCATGGAAAAGCAAGAGAGTTCCAGAAAAACATCTATTTCTGCTTTATTGACTATGCCAAAGCCTTTGACTGTGTGGATCACAATAAACTGTGGAAAATTCTGAAAGAGATGGGAATACCAGACCACCTGACCTGCCTCTTGAGAAATCTGTATACAGGTCAAGAAGCAACAGTTAGAACTGGACATGGAACAACAGACTGGTTCCAAATAGGAAAAGGAGAACATCAAGGCTGTATATTGTCACCCTGCTTATTTAACTTCTATGCAGAGTACATCATGAGAAATGCTGGGCTGGATGAAGCACAAGCTGGAATCAAGATTGCCGGGAGAAATATCAATAACCTCAGATATGCAGATGACACCACCCTTATGGCAGAAAGTGAAGAGGAGCTAAAAAGCCTCTTGAGGAAAGTGAAAGAGGAGAGTGAAAAAGTTGGCTTAAAGCTCAGCACTCAGAAAATGAAGATCATGGCATCTGGTCCCATCACTTCATTGGAAATAGATGGGGAAACAGTGGAAACAGTGGCAGATTTTATTTTTGGGGGCTCCAAAATCACTGCAGATGGTGACTGCAGCCATGAAATTAAAAGACGCTTACTGCTTGGAAGAAAAGTTATGACCAACCTAGATAGTATATTCAAAAGCAGAGACATTACTTTGCCAACTAAGGTCCATCTAGTGAAGGCTATGGTTTGTCCTGTGGTCATGTATGGATGTGAGAGTTGGACTGTGAAGAAGGCTGAGTGCTGAAGAATTGATGCTTTTGAACTGTGGTGTTGGAGAAGACTCTTGAGAGTCCCTTGGACTGCAAGGAGATCCAACCAGTCCATTTTGAAGGAGATCAACCCTGGCATTTCCTTGGAAGGAATGATGCTAAAGCTGAAGCTCCAGTACTTTGGCCACCTCGTGCGATAAAGTGACTCATTGGAAAAGACTCTGCTTCTGGGAGGGATTGGGGGCAGGAGGAGAAGGGGACGACCGAGGATGAGATGGCTGGATAGCATCATGGACTCGATGGACATGAGTCTGAGTAAACTCTGGGAGTTGGTGATGGACAGGGAGGCCTGGCGTGCTGCGATTCATGGGGTTGCAAAGAGTCGGACACGAGTGAGCGACTGAACTGAAACTGAACTGAACTTACAATCAATGCCCTCCCTCTCCATGGTGAATGAGCAAATACTGACTCCTCCTCATAAGACACACATATAAGTTTGGGGGGAGGCTTTAGGGGATGATACTGAACATTTCTCTGTGGGTGAGGTCTAGTCTCGCCCTTCTCCTTCTACTCCCCCTTGATTCTGGTCAAAATAAGCCTTCTTTTTGCCTCTTGTTGATGGAACTCTGTCACAGGCGAACTGAACTCTTGAATGGAGTCCTGCCAAGATAGGTCAAGTCCAGCTCCTTCTCTGTTGGTCACATGGGCTGTGGGAAACTCTGATGTTTTTGCTAGAGCTGTGATAAATAACTCTGACCTTATAAGAATTTCTTTTGGACATAATGGTGCAGTATTTCTGGGCCGTATGGGATACATATTTATTGTGACTAGTGCCAAATTGCCCTCTAGGAAGTTTGCGCTGGTCTATATTTTCACCAGCAATGGATGAAGTTTCATTTTTACCAACGCCTCTGCCAGTAGTTAGCATTATCTAGATTTCCAATTTTTGCCAGCCTACAAGAACTTAATTTGTATTTCTGTAATTGCCATTTGTTTTGATTTGTCATCTAGTTGTCAGCATCTTGAGTTTCTTCTATTATTGGATATTCATATTTCCAACTCATTTTTCTATTTGAGTTATTATCTTTCACTATAGAATTTTAAGTGGTCTTGTATATTCTAAACATTAGTCCCTAGTTGGTTTTATACTTTGAAAATATCTTCTTCCATTCTTTCAGTTATATATTAACTTTATCCATAATGTTTTTTATCGACCAGAAATTTTTCATTTTGATGTAGACAACTTAATCACTTCTCTGTTTGTGCTTTCAAAGTTTTGTTTAAACAAAAAAATTTTGTTCAAATCTGTAGCTGTCCTACATTTTATTCTCCCATTTTATCCTTTACCTTTAGATATTCACTCCTTCATAGTCTACTTTGGTATGTAAGCTTAAATGGGGATTCACTTTCCCCAAACCTTTTTACTAAATAATTCATTGTTTCTCTGTGAGTTTGTGATGCTACACTTATCTTATATAAAAATGTCCCATATACATGGTATATCCCTGAGCTTTCTATTTTGTTTCATTGGTCAATATAATTATTCTTGTGATAGTATCTTATTTTTAAAATATTATTATTTTAAAGTATGTATTCATATCTGGCAGCTTGCCACTTTAAAAAAAATCTTTAAAAACTTTGACTTCCTATTAAATAATAGAATGTTTATTTAGCTGTTTAAAAAGCCAACTGGAAATAGGATGACTATTACATTGGATTTATAGAATTAGGAAGAGTGAGTATCTTTGTAATGTTAAGTCATCTTGTTGAAGAGAATAGAATGTCTATTTAATTTTATAAATCATCTAGTATGACTTTTACTAGAGTTTTATGTTTTCTCCATGGAGTGTGTTCTTGGTTAATTTCAAGATATTTTATGGCCTTTCCCCCCTTTTCTTTCTTTTTTCTTTTTTGCTACTGTTGTATTTTCTCATTGGTTATTGTTGGGGTAAGTTAGTGCTATTGATTTTTTAAGTTGTTATACCCAGTTAAAATTCTTTTCTAGTCTTAGTCTTGGTTTGCTAAGATTTTTGAAAAAATAAACAGGTCTGGAACTTGATTAAAGTCTTTTTTCATCATTTAAATAATATGATTTTCCTATCTACTAATGAGATAAGTGGCATTGATGAATTTCATCAAACATAACTATAATAATTTTGTACTTCTAGGATTAACTTCATTTGAGTATGATGTGAACTTTTCAGGTAACTATTAGATTCGGTTAGCTAGCTGTGTGACCTTGAGCTGTATGACCTTGATGAAGCCACATGATCCTTCTATGCCTAAATTCTTTTTCAGTAAAATGGAGATAATAGTCAGAGAGTTGTCTTTGAATAACGTATTTCGGAGTTTGTTTAGATGAGTGCCTGATGTAATAAAATCTATGTAAATGCTTAATACAAAATCTTTTGCAGTCAGTTAAATGAGGTTCTAATTTTCTTTTCTTCTGCACTGTCTGAGTTTGATAGCAAAGTGATACTAGTCCCCCAAATGAGTTGAGCAACTTTGGGCTTTTTCAAAGCAAGCATATTTAAATAAACAGAGTGCTAACTTACCATCTTGATTCTAGAGGGTTTTGCCCCCTCCCCACATTTTTTTAAAAGACAGTAATAACTATTGAGTTTGATATTAACTGTGGGTTATATATGGCCTTTATTATGTTGAGGCAAGTTCCCTGTAGGCCTACTTTGTGAGTTTTTGTCATCAATGCTTCCCTGGTAGCTCAGTTGGTAAAGAATCTGCCTGCAATGCAGGAGACCCCAGTTTGATTCCTGGGTCAGGAAGATCTGGTAGAGAAGAGATAGGCTGCCCACTCCAGTATTCCTGGGCTCCCCTGGAGGCTCAGCTGGTAAAGAATCTGCCTGCAATGTGAGATACCTAGGTTCGATCCCTGGGTTGGAAAGATTCCCTGGAGAAGGGAATGAATACTCACTCCAGTATATTGGCCTGGAGAATTCCACTCCATGGGGTCACAGAGTTGGACACGACTAAGCAACTTTCATTTTGTCATTAGTAGACATTAAATTTTATCAGAAGCTTTTCCTGCATCTGTTGAGATAATCATGTGGTTTTTATTCTTCATTTGCTAATTTGTCATATCACAACAAATTGATTGATTAGGGGATATTGAAAAATCCTTTCATCTCTTGGATAAATCCCACTTGATCATGGTGCACAGTGATTTTAATGTATTGTTGGAGTCAGTTTGCTACTATTTTGTTGAGTTTTGCATCTGTGTTCATCAATGATATTGGCCTGTAATTTTGGGGTGTGTGTGTGATTATCTTTGTTTGGTTTTGGTATCAGGGTGATAGTTTCTTCATAGAATGAGTTCATAAGTATTCCTTCCTCTACAATATCTTAGAATTCTTTCAGAAGAATAGATGTTAACTCTTCTCTAAATGTTTGGTAGAAATCGCCTATTGAAGTCATCTGGTTCTGGACTTCTGTTTGTTGGGAGTTTTAAAATTACTGATTCCATTTGATAATTGATGGTACTGGTAATTGATCTGTTCATATTTTCTGTTTCTTCTTGATTCAGTTTTGGGAGACTGTACCTTTATAAGACTGTCCATTTCTTCTAGGTTGTCCATTTTAAGGTATATAGTTGCTTGCGGTAGTCTCTTATGATCCTTTGTATTTCTGTAGTGTCAGTTGTAACTTTCCCTTTTCCATTTCTGATTTTTATTGATTTGAGTCCTCTCCCTTTTTTTCTTAACGAGTCTGGCTAAAAGTTTGTTAACTTTATTTTTTCAAAGAACTAGTTTTATTGATATTTTCTATTGTTTTTTAATCTCTATTTCATATTTCTGCTCTGATCTTTATGGTTTCATTTCCTTCTATTAACTTTTGGTTTTGTATTGTCTATATGGTGAGTTTAAGGACAATGAAGGATATGATCTCCAGGTACAAAACACTTGCTTGTATCATTCCTATTTGCTATCACTTCACCAAGCAACTCAGAGTTTCACCTTTAAGTTAATAAAGAGACATTATGCTCAATGAGATAAGTACAATGGTGTTTTCAGGAGATGGTGGGAGAGATAGGACAGATGATGTTTAAGAGTAAAAACTTATGAGTAGTAAATCCTAAAGATCTAATGCACAGTATAGTGAATATAACAATGATGTTGTACTATAATCATCAAAATTACTAAGAGACTAAGTCTTAATCATGCCAACCTCTAGAAAGAAATGATAATCACATCAGGTGATATAAGTGCTAATTATCACTATAATGTTAATCATATTCCAATATATAAATGTATCAAATTGTTATACTTGTATAAATGTACACCTTACATTTATACACTGTTAGCTGTCAAATATATTTCAATTAAAATATTAGATCTAAAAAATAAATATGATAAAAATGTTAAAAATAGCAAAGCTTTAGCAGCACATCATATCTTTTTAGGTTGGAAGCTAGCAGCTTAGAGTTTGAGGGAAGAAGGGTTAGGAGGGGTAGGTTTTCCAGTTTGTCCAGGTAGCTCACATATTTTCATCTACACTTCATTCAGCAGAGATTTTGCAATGTTTTCACCAGGGCAACTTGAACTCATGTTGCTGATTTCTATAGTAAAAGGCCAGACTATAATCTCCCAGACTAATGTGGCAAGATGCAAGAGCCAACCTGGAAGGTTTTCTTCTCTTATGACTGGTTTTGGCTGTCATTGGCCCCAGGCTGCAGTCAGTCTTCTACCTCTCACACCCAGTCCAGTTAGAAAAAGCATTTGATCCCCAGGGTTTCATGAGCATATGCATTTTGTATGTGCATTAGTTACTGTAACTCGTACTCCCCTCTTGCTTCTATACCGGTCTCAGATTGAGCAGAGGAACCCAGCAAACCAGGCTGTTTTGCCCTGTGTTCTGCAACTAGGACACCATGACTGTCCTCTCACTTCCTAATTTGCTGATTTGACTTAGTAGTCCTGACATGCCCTGGGAGCATTTAGACTCAGAGAAGAACTTTCCATCTTTGGCACATTCTCAATGCTGTGACAAAGAACACAGTCACAGCTGATTGCTCTGCTGGGCTTTGGCTGGGGGACTTGTTATTAACTAGGCTCAAATGAAATTTTCAAAGAAAAGGATATTTTTCACATTGGCATTTAAGAAATTGTGCTACAGGAAGTGGTATATACTTGTCCCTTTTCTTGATAGAGAACACAAAGTACTTTGGATTGTTCACAGCTCCCTCAATGCACTTCAACAAAAGAAAAGCTGAAATTTTAAATTTATTGCCAGTCCTAGAGAAGAGCTTACTAAATTCTTCCCTCAGCTCAAATGTAGCCCCTAAACTATTATTAATTATATTAGTTATATAAATAGACTCTAAAGTGATCAATTACTAAATTAAATTAAAACATTCCTCTGGGTTACTTTTATTCTGTTGTACTTGGTTTAGACCTGATGGGTTTGTATAAAATACTGGCCATCATAGCCACTCGCAGTTATCAAATGAAACCAATGCATTACTTCATAGAGGGTATTAGACCTTGCATTGAGGTGTGTATGGAAGTGTATAAACAAGTGTAAAACAAGTGGTTGCCTTTCCCATTGGCCTAATTAGTCTCTCTCAAGTACAGATATAAGTTTTGCCTCTCATAGAATCACTATTATTTTTTATGTCAAGGACTGCATTTCCTATTTTTGGTGTTTTTGGTTCTCTTTGTCACTGAAAGGGGAATGTAACAATTTAAGACAGTTGAGATTAGGTTTAGCAAAGTCTCAGCTATGGATGGAGATCATTTTTGCCTGCAGTTATTAAACGTGAAATTCAATCACTAAATGACTTATTCTCTCCAGTGGACACCCTCAGCAGATGACAAAAAGAACAACTAACTTGGGTGCTCATCAAAGATGACATTAAAATATTCTCTTAAACTTTCTCACTTAATAGCACAACAAATGTTTCTTGAGCATCTACTGTGTGTCAGGCAGTCTTCTAGACCCGAGGATGATACAAATGGAAACAAGTTAAATTCTTCTCCCATTATTAACAGGGAGACAAAATGAAGAAAGTATGCAGTAGCAATAAGTTCTATAAACATACTAACAGGGTGAGATGACAGTGACTGGGGACCCACTTCAGCTTGGGGTGGTAAAGGTAAGACATGTGCAAAGTGGCATCTGAGCTGACACCGGAGTGACATGCAAAGATGGAGACAGAGCATCCCAGGTGGAAGGAGGAGCAAGTACAGAAGCTCAGAGGATTGCATTTTTATGAAGGTGACTAGAATCACTGTGGATTGAACTGAGTTATGGAGGGAGAGAGCAGTATGGGATAAGATTGAAGAGGTGGATAGAAATCATTTCATTCAGGGCTTTGGGGCCCTGACCAAGAGTTTAGATGTTATTCTAAGGATAATGGGGAGTACTTCCAATCCTTTAGCAGTCCTGCCATCTGTGCCTTTAAAATGTATTCAAAATATGACAACTGCTCACCCTTATACCAACACTTCTACTTCTTTTAATCAGAAAATGTCAGGATCAAATGCAGCTAAAAAACCACAAACAGTTCTGATGTGTACAGAATGGATTGTGGAGAGGTGAGTATAGAATAGAGGTATCAGTCAAGAGATGATTTTGTGGTCCAGATGGGAGGTAATATTGACTTGGATAAAGGTGGCAGTGATGGAGGTGGTAAAAAATGGCCACACTGAGGTTATATTTTGAACTAGCCCCATCACCATAAAACCTGAGACTGTGAAACACGTGGAGAGCAGTTTTCCTGGGTTCCTTTACCCTGTCACTTTCCACCCAGGCGTCCCTTCCCAATAAAGTCTCTTGGTTTATTATCAGCATGTGTGTCTCCTTGGATGATTCATTTCTGAGAGTGAGGCTAGAATCCACTCAGGCCCTCAATGGGGTCCCTCTTGCTGCAACACCTAAGTTGGACTCTGCTGAAGCAGTGACTGTTTTGTCTCATCTTTTATTTTCTGTTTATTTATTAAATTTACTTACTTATGTATCTTTAAGGAAATCTCATAGACAAATAGGGGACCTGGTCTTTGGCTCAGACAGGACAGACTGACCTTGGAATGGAAAGAGCTACGGGTTCTTGAACTGGCTTCTTGCCTCAAGTATCCTTTTTTGGACCAAGAGAAAATGTGTCTCCTGCTCTAGGCTCTAGGCTTTGTTTGCCAGACCAGCTGTGAACACTTGTTACAGCCACACAGATGCTGTTCACAGCATGCCTGTGACTGGTTGGAGATTGCTTAGAAGAAACTGCCAGTGGCTTGCTTGACCTCACTCTCTTTGTTTTGATAATTCTGTCCTAATAATCCAACAACATCGACATTTGACCATGGTACCAGTCAAGACCTGATCTATCTTGCCTTCTGGTTTTCTTCTTTATTAAATGGAAGTATTGTTGTTACAATATTGTGTTAGTTTCAAGTGTCCAGCAAAGTGATTCAGCTTTATATATGTATTTTTAGATTACTTTCATTATAGGTTATTATAAGCTATTGAATATTGTCCCTTGTGTTATACAGTAAATCCTCACTGCTTATCTGTTTTCTTCTTAAGATTTGAATGAATGACCTCTTTGTGTGTAGGTGTGTGTGTATGTAAATGTACATGGTTGTGATCATAGTTTCAGTGTGTCTCTCTGACACCCAAGACCTGTTATCACAAACTATAACCTTTGGCCATTTTTTCTCAAGATGAATGAAAAGAAATAGTTCAGAGTGAAAAAACATAGTTCAAAGTTTTATCTGCATAGGTAAATTTATAGTGGTCCCTTTTTATCTTACAATGTTCCTCAGATAAGTTGGTTCCTTTTTAGCTTTCAGAGGGATGGCACAATAAATTAGAATTTCTGTCTCAGCTGCCCTTTTGGCAAGAGTAAAGTTGCCTGTGTAAAGATGAATAAAGAGGGAGGCAGGGACCCAGAGAGTAGAGAATGGGAGGTGTAATTTATCTGTACACGCTGGACACTGCCCTCTTCATAGCAACAGCAATAAAGAAAAAAAAATGTTTCCAAGTGAACATGAAAAAACAGTTGTGTGTCTCAGATGTTAAAGTATGTAGTTGTCTGTTGTGTAGTTGCTAAATCATGTCAGACTCTTTTGCAACCCCATGGACTGTAGCCCATCAGACTCCTCTATCCACGGGATTTCCCAGGTAAGTATACTGGAGTGGGTTGCCATTCCCTTCTTCAGGGGATCTTACCCGACTCAGGGATCAAAACCACGTCTCTTGCATGTCTTGCATCTCCTGCACTGGCAGGCGGATTCTTTACCACTGAGGTACCTGGGAAATGCATACTTTTCACAAATACCTTTTCTGATCTAATGTCCTAAAGGAACTGTGCTTTTGAGATATCTTAGTTCTGTTCATATGTAAATGTAGCTGTGGACCTTTCCTTTGTTTTGAGCTCCCTGCAAGAAATTCCAGTTATAGGTTGGAAAAAGGATAAGCCAAGTGGAGACGTATCTGAAGGCTATGGGGCAGGTGGAATTGGGAATTACTCAAGTCTTGTTAAGTTAAAGCATCTACATATGAATAGACTTTGTGTTTATACATATATGTGTGTATATATCTATATACATACACACAAGACTTTGCAGTTCCACTTCTAGATTTGTTGTTTAATAAAGGACATTAGTCTGATGAGAAGGCTTTGCTTTCAGAAGCTGTCGCAGGTCCCAGATGACAGAGCCGCTTGTCCCCCACGTGGCAGTTTCTGGGTACTGCAGCTACAACCCAGCAAACAGCCGTTCAGAGCATGACAGCTTCTCATCTCACGAGAAAGCACGTCTCATTTGGGTACTAAACCTGGTGACACGTGAAAGGAGATGTATGATATTTATAAAATTGAATGTTTAGAAAGCTCAGCAATGCCACATCAAATGCTTGGAGATACCCAAGGGGCAATGAGTGAAGCATGGTGCCGAGCGCAATGCCGACCTTCCTTTCATTGGGAACCAGAGCTTCACACCATGCTAAGCATTTTGCTACCTATGAAACCCACATTTGAATCAATCACTGGGAGCAGAGCCAGTTGGACCATGTGGCTCTGTAAAGTCCAGCCGGGTGATGGATGGTAATATTTTTTTGGAATGACTTAAGGAAACCCAGAGGACTGTTGACAGGCAGGGGGTCCTGACATTATTAGATTTCTTCTGATATGTCAGTGCTGCCAGTGAATTTTAGTTTTCCCCAAGGTTCTTTTTGATCTTGGAGGAAACACTGAATAAGCTTCTGGACTGTCAAATTTGCAGTGAGTTCAACTGATATTTCTTTTTGAGACTTTAAAGGATCGTAAATTACAACCGGCTTTTTGATCTCAGTGCTGTCATAGCCCTCAGCTGTAGCAAATGTGCTCAGTAAATGTGTGTTTTGATGGACTAGACTTTTGTAACCAGCCCCCACCTCCCCAGTTTTGGAAGGAATCAAAGGAAACCTTATAGATGTAGTAAGATAAAGAATATGTTTCATTAAATCAAAATATGATTTATAGAAAAGTAAAACATTCCAATAATTTGGGCTCAAGCTGGGACTTCTGTTTAAAAATGTTTTAAATTTCATAGTACTTCGATAGTGTTTTTGTAGAGTTTCACATGATGCTTAACATATACTACCATTCCATTTGATTTCTGTTTGCTCAGTGATAACATTTGATTGAAGTCCTGGAATTCTTGTCTCAACAGGTTTATTAACCTCAGAGTTTCAGGTCCTAAATCTTATGTGTTTCAATAATTGTTGCTACTACCAATTTAGCAGTACTCCACCTTTGGTCACATTAAAAAAACGATAATGTAGTCAGAAAAGAATGTTAATGTTGGTTCTAAACAAACTATTTAAATTCTCAGAGTAGTGGAAGGAACACTGGATAAGTTAGTAACATTCAGTGTTAAAATGTGGATTCTCCTGCAACAAGCTAGAGGACCTCTGACAAAATTTTTCAAACCTCTTTGATTCTCAGTTTCAACATCAGTGCATTGGGGATAAGCATATTAACTTTCTAGTGTATTGTTGATTCACTCCAGAAGTTTATTCAGCAGCAGTTTTGTGCTAGGCATTATTCTAAATGTTGAAATACATTGTTGAATAAGACATCCAAAAGCCCTATCCTTATGAAGCTTGCCTTCTATCTGGGGAAGACAAACAGCATAGACTTAAACAGTTCTGGTAGCCCTAAGTGTTATATAGGTTATACATCAGGACAGTGTGGTAAGAATGCCTTGGCTGATAGGGACAGCCCAGCGTCAAACAAGGTGACTGGGGAAAGCTCCTCTGAGGACATCATATTGAAGGTGACCTGAATGACAAAACAGCATACTCTTGTGAGAGGTCCGGGGAAGCACCTCCTGTGAACAGGGCATAGAAATGCAAAGGCCTTAAAGTAGGTTAGAACACGGAACTTTTTTGTTTTCGGCTGTACTGTGTAGCCTGTGGGATCTTAGTTCCTTGATCAGGGATCAAACCCATACTCCCTGCCCTGGAAATGTAATGGACTACCAAGGAAGTCCAGAGTGTAGTAAGAACAGACAGAAGTCAGGTCTTGGGTTGCCCCGCAGGCATGGCTTGGTTTCATTGAGTTAGACCAGGCTGTGGTCCTAGTGTGATTAGACTGACTAGTTTTCTGTGAGTATGGTTTCAGTGTGTCTGCCCTCTGATGCCCTCTTGCAACAGCTACCATCTTACTTGGGTTTCTCTTAACTTGGGCATGGGGTATCTCTTCACAGCTGCTCCAGCAAAGCACAGCCGCTGCTCCTTACCTTGGACGAGGGGTATCTCCTTACCACTGCTGTTCCTGACCTTCAATGTGGGATAGCTCCTCTAGGCCCCCCTGTGCCTGCACAGCCACCTGGGAGAAATATCAATAACCTCAGATATGCAGATGACACCACCCTTATGGCAGAAAGCGAAGAGGAGCTAAAAAGCCTCTTGATGAAAGTGAAAGAGGAGAGTGAAAAAGTTGGCTTAAAGCTCAACATTCAGAAAACGAAGATCATGGCATCTGGTCCCATCACTTCATGGGAAATAGATGGGGAAACAGTAGAAACAGTATCAGACTTTATTTTTTGGGGCTCCAAAATCACTGCAGATGGTGACTGCAGCCATGAAATTAGAAGACACTTACTCCTTGGAAGAAAAGTTATGACCAACCTAGATAGTATATTCAAAAGCACAGACATTGCCGACTAAGGTCCGTCTAGTCAAGGCTATGGTTTTTCCAGTGGTCATGTACGGATGTGAGAGTTGGACTGTGAAGAAGGCTGAACGCCGAAGAATTGATGCTTTTGAACTGTGGTGTTGGAGAAGACTCTTGAGATTCCCTTGGACTGCAAGGAGATCCAACCAGTCCATTCTGAAGGAGATCAACCCTGGGAATTCCTTGGAAGGAATGATACTAAAGCTGAAACTCCAGTACTTTGGCCACCTCATGAGAAGAGTTGACTCATTGGAAAAGACTCTGCTGCTGGGAGGGATTGGAGGCAGGAGGAGAAGGGGACGACCGAGGATGAGATGGCTGGATGGCATCACGGACTCTTTGGACGTGAGTCTGAGTGAACTCTGGGAGATGGTGATGGATAGGGAGGCCTGGCGTGCTGCGATTCACGGGGTCGCAGAGAGTCGGACACGACTGAGCGACTGAACTGAACTGTAGTTCATTTCAACCACAGTAAGGATTGGAATATTCTCCAAGGACAATGGAAATCATTGGAAACTTTTAAGAAACGTGATGACCTGGTTTGATTTGTATTTCAAAAGGTTGACTGCTGTGTAGAAAATGGACTGTGGGATAGATGCTATCTATCTTTCAGGAAGAATAGTTAGAAAGCTATTCCTCTATTCTGGGTACCAGATGATGTTGCTGGGACTAGTGAAGTAACAATGGAAATGGTGATAAAAATATGGATTCAGGATGTATTTTGAACTAAACTGTTGATAAAACTTGCTAATGGATTAAATTTGAGGGGTTTAATAAAGAGAGAAGTCTGGGATAAATCCTACATTTTTGTTTGATGGGTGACTCATGATTCATGAATTGGGCAGCGCTCAGTCGTGTCTGACTCTTTGCAATCCCATGCTCCCCTGGCCATGGAATCCTCCAGGCAAGAATACTGGAGCGGGTTGCCATTTCCTGCTCCAAGGGATCTTCCCAACCCAGGGATTGAACCCAGGTATCCTGCATTGCAGGCAGATTCTTTACCATCTGAGCCACAAGGGAAGCCCCCCTTTGATGGGTAGAACAATCAAATGGGAGTCAAATTTGAGAAGAAACTGCTTTGGGCAAGGAAACTGAGAGTTCCATTTTTCATATGTTAAGTTTAAGTTGTTTTTTAGGATTCAAGTAGAGATATCATATAGGTATCTAAGAATAAGAAGTAGAATATGCAAGCTGGAGCTCTGGGCAGAGCTTTGGGCTGGAGATGTATAAATTTGGGAATGAATAGTTTTGCTGATATTTAAAGCCATAGGCCCTGAAGAGATGGCTCAGGAAAAAAGAATGAGCAGAGATCAGGGGACCTGGGGCACTCCAGTGTTGAAATGCATATTCAAAAAATCAGTTGAAGAGTTTGGAAAGGAGTAGCTTGCTGATGGATAAAAACAAGAAAATGTTCTGTGTCTAGGAAGGGGTTATTTGTGTCTGTTGCTGCTGAGAGGTATTAGTAAATGAGGATAGAGACATGGCCTTAAGGTTTGTTCACAGTGACTCAAAACAAGCACACTTGCATTGCAGTGACAGGGACAAGAGCCAGACTGGAGTAGATGGTTATGAGAACTATACTCCATGCAAATCCACTGTCTGGTACGTAATGTGTGCTTGACATATGGTATATATTACTGAGAAAGTTTAATTTGGTGGCAGGTTTTGTGGTTTGCTATAGCAACCATTCTCCTTGCCTCCTTCCCCCACCCCCACTTTATTTTTCAGGCAGACGTCCCCCCCCACAAAATTAGTTCAAGTTTTCGACTCTCCCCTATGCCTAGGGACAAGCCATCCCTCATCTACGTCATTCTTGGTGGTCTCATTCCTCTCCTCAGGGACCATCAACTCCAGTCAGTGGGATCTGAGAGTGGTCTGCTGAAGTGAAAGTGTTAGTTGCTCAGTCATGTCTGAGTCTTTGTTAACCTGTGGACTGCAGACCGCCAGGCCCCTCTGTCCATGGAATTCAGGCAAAAATACTGGAGTAGGTAGCCATTCCCTTCTGCAGGGAGTCTTCCTGACCCAGGGATCAAACCCATGTCTCCAGCATTGCAGGCATATTCTCTACCATCTGATCACCTTTTCCTTTGCCAATAAAAGGATGTTCATGGTAAGAAACGCCCCTCTCCTTCACGGAGTTATATCTGTTGGGGATATCTGGAATTGCTGCAGCCATCTGCATACAGCAACTGAGAAAGACAGACTGTCAATGTCAGCGTGGAAATATGAAAAGCCATCTCAGTCTCCCGGGAGTACTAAGACAATCTTTAAGTCAGTAGTTCTCAGGATATGAATCCCACAAAGCTCTGTATGATGCTGATCTTATTTATAAATTACCTAGTGCTAGATATTGCTCTAAGTTTTACTTACTATCTTTTAGTTCAGTTAACTCGCTCAGTTGCATCCGACTGTTTGTGACCCCATGAACTGCAGCACGCCAGGCCTCCCTGTCCATCACCAACTCCTGGAGTGCACCCAAACTCATGTCCATCGAGTCGATGATGCCATCCAACCATCTCACGCTCTGTCGCCCTCTTCTCCTCCTGCCCTCAATCTTTCCCAGCATCAGGGTCTTTTCCAGTGAGTCAGCTCTTCGCATGAGATGGCCAAAGTCCTGGAGTTTTAGCTTCAACATCAGTCCTTCCAATGAACACCCAGGACTGATCTCCTTTAGAATGGACTGGTTGGATCTTCTTGCAGTCCAAGGGACTCTCAAGAGTCTTCTCCAACACCACAGTTCAAAAACATCAATTCTCTGGCACTCAGCTTTCTTCACAGTCCAACTCTCACATCCATACATGACTACTGGAAAAATCATAGCCTTGACTAGATGGACCTTTGTTGGCAAAGTAATGTTTCTGCTTTTTAATGTGCTGTCTAGGTTAAAGATGAGTAAATTGAGATCAAACAATGTTAAGTGATTGACCTGGAGGATAGGAGAACATAGAGTGGGGATTCAAACCGAGGTTCTCTACCTACCATGTGCATAATATCTCTGTAGCTCATAATAAGTAAGTAAGGCATCAGTAAATGAAGATGTATCTATTTGATACCTATATTTTAAATGATGGGTGACTTTCTGGGTGGCTCAGATGGTAAAGAAACTGCCTGCAATGCAGGAGACCCAGGTTCAGTCCCTGGATTGGGAAGATCCCCTGGAGAAGAGCATGGCAACCCACGCCAGTATTCTTGCCTGGAGAACTCCAAGGACAGAGGAGCCTGGAGGGTTATGGTCCATAGGGTCACAAAGAGTTGGATATGACTGTGTGACTAACACTTTCACTTTCATTTCAATAAAGGCAACTGGTTTGAGACTCTTTCTTCTTTTGTTAACTAATGGGCCTAGAACTGCAGAGGAGATGTGTTTCAGCAGTCCTTGGTGGGCACATGCATTGGGTGACAGTGTTCTTGTCTGGAGGGACCAGAATCCAAGTTTCCAAAGAGTAACTTGGCACAAATTAACTGCCAGGTTGTTTACCTGCTAATTTTAAAACAGATAAAAATTTAAAAACTAATAATTTAGGACTTGCTATATGACCCACCTTGTATGCAGTGCTTTAAGTATTGTACTTTGTGTTATTACGTCTTCACTAAAGCTTGAGCTCTAAGAAAAGTTTATTTTCTGCATTTTTATGATTGATAAAGGTCATGAAGTGTTTTGATGTGTATTGTTCCGAACTGCTGAATTTTAGTCCAAGTTTCTCTCATTTCAAAGACCATACTCTTAACTATCCAATGAATACATTAAATTTTAATTAAAATTTAGCATAAATCTGGAGACCCCGTAGTACACTGAGGTAGCATTTGTCTCAAGAAGGGCTTGTGCATAGGAAATGTCTGAAAGTAAGTAGAATGAGATTAACAACAGTTTTTCTTGATATTGGGGATAAGAGTTAATTTTTAATTCTCTCTGATAGATCACTGTTGCTAAAAGAAAAACTTATAAGTGGATTAAAAAAAAATCAGGATTTTTAGTTTATAGATCTGGCAACCAGATGTTAGACACAGATGGATTTACCAAGATAATGTGGGACTATTTTGTCACTAAACACCTGGCCAGCCGGGCAGTTGTCCCTTTCTTTTTGTCTTTTATTCTGACTTCTGCTGCAGTTATAAGAGATGAGACATTCACCTCCACTCCTCTCTTTGAGCATTAAATTCTTTCAGGTTTCTTTCTATCAATCACTAATGTCTTCTTTCCATCTCTCTGGGTATGACTGAGTAATCAGATTTTTCATATTCTAAAGAAAAAGAGAAACCAATGGCCCAACTATTTATTTTGTGTTGGGTCAATTGGTACATTAAATAAGGGAAAACAGGATTTTCTTTTTTTTTTTAATCATCTGAAGATAAGAGAGGCTTGCTGTTGAGTTGTCGGGGTTCCTTTTCTGTTAAGTCTACCTAATGCCATGTACTCAACCACAGAACAGTGGGTGATTACTTAGTGAATAACCCCAATCACCTCTTAGATTTCTACTTCATCAATGTTTGTATAGCAAACAGAACCTTGATAAGACCCAGGTTGATTGCAAAATGAGTTTCCTGTACATGCTGCCAACAAATCTTTTTCCTGACGACCTAGTTATATTTTGCGGGTTTATATGCTTTTTAGAATTTGCATTTTGCCACCTTCATATAAAACTTTTAACATTGTTTAAGGAATACTGTTGATAGTAATGTAAGATACAGGTGACCAGGTTGGAACTGAAATAACTGTGTCAAAAATCGAGGAGAACATTTTATAACTTAGTATTTCAGCCAGAAATTGATAAGCCTTCTTGTGATAAGAACTGAAACACTGTCAAATTCAAGTGACTGTGTTATAAGAAGACATTAAAATTTCATGATATGTCCTGAAATGAATATACCTCACTTTATATATGTAAATGACACTGTTCTTACATTTATAAGCTAAATAGCCCTGTCCCTCGCTGCTATCTATCCTTCAAATGTACTGTTTTGTTAGCACAGTGCATGTTTTCTTTCATCAACCCATTTTGCTCAAGGTACTGCTTTCCCCTCCTCTTCTATAGTATAAGCCGCAATGGCTCTCTGAACCACATGAGGAAAAGTACTATCTTTTCTCTTTTGCTCCCAGATTTTATGCCTTAATCCTTCTCGAGGTGAAATGGTTACTAGAGAAATCTAAAAATTAATTCTGTCTAAAGTGCTACCTTGGAGAAGGCAATGGCACCCTACTCCAGTACTCTTGCCTGGAAAATCCCATGGGCGGAGGAGCCTGGTAGGCCACAGTCCATGGGGTCTCTGAGGGTCGGACATGACTTAGTGACTTCACTTTCACTTTTCACTTTCATGCGTTGGAGAAGGAAACGGCCACCCACTCCCGTGTTCTTGCCTCGAGAATCCCAGGGATGGGGGAGCCCGGTGGGCTGCTGTCTCTGCGGTCACACACAGTCGGATACGACTGAAGCAACTTAGCAGCAGCAGCAAAGTGCTACCTCACTCGAAGGTTCTTCATCCCTTCAGAGAAGAAGGGAAATGCCTGCACATGAGCCTGCAGACAGTAGTATGATGGTGTGTGTAAGGGAAAGTCTCAGAGTTCAGCTCAAATATTTATGTAAATTCACTTTGCAACTTGAAGGTAGAGAAATGAGCTGTGATCCTATGCACTAGTTTTAAGTATCAGAAATACTGGTGAACCTGTAGAAGGAAAAAGAAATAGGCATATATCTGGGTTACACCAGTAAGAAAATTTTCAGTACTTAAAATTTTAGGTACATTATCTTTCATAAATTTTTATGCATACCTATGTATTTAATTCAGAAATTTACTCTCTAAAAATTTTGTGTTCTTTTCCCTGCATATAATACTACTTTATACATATCTATTTGTCTATATCAGTCTGTATATCTATTTTTTCAATCATCTGTGTGAATCATGCATGTGTGTATGTGTGCTAAGTGGCTTCAGCTGTGTCTGACTGTTTGCGACCTTATGGACTGTATCCCCCCAGGCTCCTCTGTCTGTGGGATTCTCCAGGCAAGAATACTGGAGTAGGTTTCCATACCCTCCTTCAAGGATCTTCCTGACCCAGGGATCGAACCCATGTCTCTTACGTCTGCTGCATTAGCAGGCAGGCTCTTTACCACTAGCACCACTGGAAGCACTAGGTAAATGCTGGTTATCTTAGTCCTTATTTGATAGTGATGGGGTTCAGAACACACTACCCTACAATATGACATGCTGACTATTTTAACCTGAAAGAATATGAGAAAACTGCAGGTCCTGGAAGAACTCTCTGACCTTCCCGCTTTTCCCCCGAGCAGACCATAAAACCTTCTTGTGAGAGGTGCTCTCCTTATACTTCAGGAAAATGAATACCCATATCCCAGAGATGATTGACACTGATAGGAATGTGAACACATCGCCTGGCTAAGTTTCCCGTTTTCTACTTTGGCTCATATCCCTTTGTCCTATATATTTTTCGCATGACTTTCTTCATCAGACCTGATATAGAAATGCCCAGGTTTAACAATTTCTTTGGGTCTTCATTTCCTTTTGAAGGCTCCATGTCAAGGAAAATTTATATTAAATAAACCTGTATGCTTTTCTCCTATTAGTCTGTCTTTTGCCCAGCCACTTACAGAGCCTCAGCTGAAGAACCTAGGAGGCCAGTGGGAAAGGAGTCTTTCCTTCCTTGCCATAGTAAAGGTGACATTGTTTCCTGTGTTTCTTGCTCATTTGTGCTTCTTCTTTTGTAACTATCCTATTCATGGACTTATTTTCAGAAAATTCAGACCAAAGATTCCCTAACAATGTTCCTTTAAGACAGTATTGTGGTATTTTCTCTTTATGAAGGAAGGAAAAGAGACTGGGTATTGACTGAATCAGACTTAGTATTTGAATGAAACTCTGAAATCTAGAGAGTGCATTTAAGAAATATAATACTGGGACCGAATACCTTTGACTTCTGCAATCGATGTGTAGACCAGAGCATGTATTGTCTTTGTAATTTAAAAAGAAAGACAGTGGAAAAAGCCGAGTTTTGGTGTAAAAAGGAACACAACAGACACATTTCTTTACTGAGCTCAAAAGACTATGCAACCATATATTTAAATTACAGAATCAATTTTGAGTTTGACATTTTGTGATGAGAACACTGAAATGTTGCAGCCAGTTTGGGGAGAAATGGGCTTAGTATATAATTAACAGAGACAAGCCATTACGGAGAACAAAAAAATAAAATTAAACCAGATAAGTGCACATGTCAACTGCTGGGGGGGAGGTGGAATAAAGTATGAATCATTGTATTTTGAATTAAAATAGCATGCTTTGATAATTGTAGTGTGGAGCTTTATATTCGTTTTCCTGCCATGCTAAACATCCTCACTAAGTTAAAAAATACTAGCTGTGACATTGAAGCAATCAATAGCATTAGCATGAACTAGAGCCAGAACATTTAAAGCAGGAAAAGAAAAAAAGCACAGATTTGTAGGTCTGCAGAATGTTCATGAGAGTTTACAGGCTCACCAGATTCTTGTTCTAACTGGGTATATGCACAAGTATATTGGACTCACAGTGAGGGGGAAAGCCAGGGAATGGGAAAGGGTATGCTAATCCAGATGATGGCAAGAGTCAGTGCTGAAGATTGCACCGCGCAGGCCCCTTTGCATACATCTCTTCATTTCATCACCACAACCCACAAGGGAGGGATTAAGAACCTCACAACTGCCTTCAGCTATGAAAGGCACCCTGACATTCTAAGTCTTTTCTCTTTCCAACGCTCATGTTCTTATTGACCTGGAGATGCTGCCACAGCATCTCTTCCCTAGCCCCATTATTTTTTGCTATTATTTACTCTGTCCCAACTATTGATTCATTCATGCATGATATATCAAATAGCTACCAGATTCTTAATATGTGCCCTGCCCTGTGCTGGATGCTCTCAATACAGCAAGAAATTCGATGGCTGTTTCTTCCAATCATGGAATTTACAGTTGACCAGAGGAAACTGAGAATTATTAATCATTGTCAAACAGCATTAGTTAAGTACCTAGAAAGTACAGTCACTGTCATTTTTGCATCAGTGCTTAATTTTGGTGTTATCCTCCATTTTGCATGTGAAGAAACAGGCTCAGATACATTTGGCAATCGGTTATATCTCAGGTGGCTGTGAAGTGTCTGATCTGGGATTCCAGCCTTGGCCTGCAGGATGTTCTGTTGTCTCTTCATGATGTCACCCTGCCTCATTGCTACGCCCGTTGATTCTTCAGTGAATTTCTCATCAGGAGCCGAAGTCCCTGTGCCACCATCTTTTGCATTTTTTGCCACTACTGTGTTGTTGCTGCTGCTGCTAAGTCACTTCAGACATGTCCGACTCTGTGTGACCCCATAGACGGCAGCCCACCAGGCTCCCCTGGCCCTAGGATTCTCCAGGCAAGAGTACTGGAGTGGGGTGCCATTTCCTTCTCCAATGCATGTGTGCATGCTAAGTCGCTTCAGTCGTGTCTGGCTCTGGGCGATCCCATGTACAGCAGCCCACCAGGCTGCTCTGTCCATGGAATTCTCTAGGCAAGAGTACTGGAGTGGGTTGCCATTTCCTTCTCCGTATTGTTACTTTCCCTCCAAGTCAGTTCTCTTGTCATCATCTCCCACAGATAGGATCATTTTTGCACAAAGTAATGTGTTTGAAGTAATGTGCTAATGCTGTCTCTAATAGCCTCACCTCCCACAAAAAACATATGTGCATATGCACACACACACACACACTTTACCCTTAGGGACATGTGGTAAATGAACTAATATTCAACACGACGGGCTTTCCTTGTGGCTCAGCTGGTCAAGAATCCACCTGCAATATGGGAGTTATAGTGAAGTTGCTCAGTTGTGTCCAACTCTTTGCGGCCCCATGGGCTGTAGTCTACCATGCTCCTCTGTCCATGGGATTTTCCAGGCAAGAGTACTGGAGTGGGGTGTCATTGCCTTCTGCAATATGGGAGACCTGGGTTCAATCCCTGGGTTGGGAAGATCCCCTGGAGAAGGAAAAGGCTACCCACTCCAGTATTCTGGCCTGGAGAATTCCATGGACTGTACAGCCCATGGGGTCGCAAAGAGTCGGACACAACTGAGCGACTTTCATGTTCATGTTCATGTTCAACATGATAATTAGACAATTTCTGAAAAAGTCAGATTCTAGTAACTTTGCTTTTCAAGGCAGGCATAATGCAAATTCAAAGCAAGTTTCAACAGCAACCACATTGGCCATATTGTCTTTAAATCAGACTTCTTTAAGGATGCCCCATAATCTTCGGTGATGTGTCTTCCCAAATCATTTCAATCGCTCCTGCAGAGGTGTTATAACCATATACTAGCTCTGGCAAAGTGATAAACCTTCCCTCTATGATAAACTATATGCTCTGACTTGTGGGAGTAGTTGTCTCAGGAATACATGGGCTATAGGAAGCAGCTCTCTCTTTATATACTGGGAGTTCTTTGAAGAACATGTGAAGATTTCAACATATACTACCTTAATTAAATAGGTAATGCAAGTCCCTGATGGGCCCCTATCTTGGAGTGTGATTAATGAATACCCTGTCAAGCTGTCTGTATGCTGTGCCCCTGCTACATGACATATAGCAAGTTTTCAATCCCTTTGTTAGTCCAAATTTACTTCTTTTTAGAGCTGGGATAATATCTACTGGGCTTCCCTGGTGGCTCAGTTGGTAAAGAATCTACAGGCAATGTGGGAGGCCTGGGTTCGTTCTCTGGGTTGGGAAGATCCCCTGGAGAAGGGAACTACTACCCACTCCAGTATTCTGTCCTGGAGAATTTCATGGACTGTATAGTCCACAGGGTTGCAAAGAGTTGGACACAACTGAGCGACTTTCACTAATATCTATAGTGGCTTTAAAACTGGCCCCAATTCTATGACATAATTCCCACCAATAGGTTAAGTCTATGTCCCCTCTCTTTGAAACGATGGGCTTGTGACTGTTTGACTGGTAGTATATGTTGAGATGACTCCCTGTGACTTCCAAGGTTAGGTCATAAAGGTCTTGCCATTTCACTCGTGAAGCATTTGCTCTTGGAACCTAGTGCTTCCATGTATATAACACAGTCTTATGACTCAGCGCTGCAGTTGAGAGTCTCAAATGAGCGCAGCCTTCCAGCCATCTCCACTGAAGTACTAGACATGAAAGCAAGGTTATCTTGGCTCCTCCAGATCAGTCGATTTGCCAGCCAAATAGCACTAAGTGACCATCAATGACGTGATGTAGAAATTTCACTTCACATCTAATATGGTCACAAACATACATAAAGTGTTTTGAGGCATAGGACAGGAGTGTAAAATATACTATTTCCTTTACAGTTTTGGGAGTGGCAGTCAGGATGAATACATATGCAAAGATAATGTACGTATTGTGAGAGTCACAACTGCTATTCTTGCTCTAAGACTTCAAAGAAAGTCACAACCAAGAAAGTGATTCTTGAGATCAGAGGCTCCCGTCTTCAGGGAGAAGAAGGGAACATTTGTTCCAGAGACTGTGCAAGATACTTGATGTGATTTTAATTCATATTTCATAGATTAAAGGACAAGAGAGGTAATGCATATGTGTCGATCACCTCCTGCTCACCCTGTTGGTGATGGAGGGATTCCTGCCCTGGGGTTATGGGGAAGAGGCTGGCTGAACACAAGACACTGGACAGTGGACGGATGGTATCGACAGCGGTTGCACAGCCATGTGCACTCCCAGCGAGGGGCGGAGGACACGGCTGCTTGGCAGGGCCATGCAGGTTTGTTCTCAAAAACAGAATGGACAACCAGGGACTGTGAGGCAGGCTTTATATTCATAGAATCAAGAGGGTGGAGGGACCCCTGGTTCCCAGGAGAGGATGGGACTTGATTGGAATATCTGTGAGGCCTTTCAGGGAACTGAAACTCAAAACTCAGGGATGAGTACCCTGTGCCTGGTCCCTCTGATGGAGAGCTTTGTCTGGGTTGGCGACCATAGTGACGGAAACAGACTGGGATGAGGACCTGCTGTTAGGCCATCAGAAGCTCTCCTGGTTTTGTACATAAGAAAGGAGCATAGCCCCAAGCATCCTGTATCCTGCATTGAACCTGGACTGGCGATTCGTTTCTTATATGATATTACACGTTTCAATGTGAACACGTGCACACCCTTGGCAGATTCATGCTGATGTATGGCAAAACCAACACAATATTGTAAAGTAATTAGCCTCCAATTAAAATAAATAAATTTAAATTTAAAAAAAGGAGCATAGGATATTGAGCCTTCATTTTTGGCCTTAAACTCTTAAATTATATTATGCTGAAGATGCCAGAGCCTATGAAAAATGGAGCTTGATTTTGAACCTGAGTGTGTCAGGCCCATTGTCCTTCGTGGGCTCAAAGTCTGTGCACTGGATGCAAAGGAGTTAGTTAGTTCAGTTGCTCAGTCGTGTCTGACTCTTGGCGATCCCATGAATCGTAGCACGCCAGGCCTCCCTGTCCATCACCAACTCCCGGAGTTCACTCAGACTCATGTTCATCAAGCCAGTGATGCCATCCAGCCATCTCATCCTCTATTGTCCCCTTCTCCTCCTACCCCTAATCCCTCCCAGCAGCAGAGTCTTTTCCAATGAGTCAACTCTTCGTATGAGGTGGCCAAAGTACTGGAGCTTCAGCTTTAGCATCATTCCTTCCAAAGAAATCCCAGGGCTGATCTCCTTCAGAATGGACTGGCTGGATCTAGGGGACAAGTGTATGAATATCCCTGAGCATCTGCTACCTCTTTCTATGTCATCCTCCTCTGTTTCACTGAATTTACTCTCAAGGCACCAATACTCTAAGAATGTTCATGGAAGGTAGTGTGTAACAGCAATGTCATAAAAATTCCTTGAATATGTGTTTATCCCATAATTCTACAGATTGCATTACCCTTAGAATTTCTACATACAAATAGTAAAACACGTTCATTCAGACTCAGGTCTCACATGCTATGTAGCAGGACACATTCTCAGACTGCTCCATTCAGCCTGGAGTTTATGTGACCTTTTCACATGTGCTTCGAGCTCTGTCTTTCCAGACAGAGAACAGTATAAGAATATCCCATTGAGAGGAAGGGGGAAGGGAAGAGTGCATTCCTGGAAATGGGAACATTGCCTGATCACTGCTGAAGCACCTGTTCACAGTAAACATGCAGTGTCTTAGTAATACAACTGCTATTACTATTACCACTGGGGGCTTCCCAGGTGGCGCAGTGGTAAAGAATCCACTAGCCAGTGCAGGAGATGTGGGTTTGATCTCTGGGTGGGGAGATCCCTTGAAGGAGGGCATGGTGGCCCACTCCAGTATTCTTGCCTGGAGAATTCCATGAATAGAGGAACCTGGCAGGCTACCACCCACAGGGTAACAAGGAGTCAAACACGACTGAGCGCGCGCGCGCACGCACACACACACACACACACACACACGCACACACACACACACACTGCCACCATGTACCTTACTTCTCCTTTGCTTCCCAATGACCTATTGTACACTTTTCAACTTTATTTTAAAGAGACATCATCCTACTCTATGTTTGGGGTCAAGCAGTGGTGGGGGCAACTGGTGAGAGGAAGAATTATGCAGAAACCAGGAGCAGGCAGCAGGGGGAGCTGGGTTGCAAGAAGTCAGGTGAAAACTGGTGGAGAATGGTCAAATAACACAAAGGTCATAGAGTCAAAAACGTTCAAACCAGCAACAGATTGTCCTGAAGACAAAGAGCCCCAACCCATCCAGGTGACACTTGCGAAGTAGGTAGAGGGTGTGATATCCTGATTCTTCCAGCCTTTTCTCCTGCCCTCTCCGAATGCTCTTTTCTTTTGGGCACCCATGTCCTTTCCAGGCCTGCAGTGTTCACACTGCCTCACTGAGGCTTGTATTGTTCTGATCCCTTCTTCTAGTATAGAGCTTTCCTGCTCAAGGCTCTAAACTTTGATATATTTTTCTAGGTGATCTGGTGACCAGTGTATGCCAAGGAAGCAGTAGGTGCTACACTGTAGCATTACCTTTCTGAAACTTGCTTTGATGCATCTAGAAGAAACAGGAATTTCAGGCAGAGAAGAAAAGAGACAGTTTGGGGAAATAATTTGCTCTTTGTTGACTCCAGAATTTTATCTCCTAAGAGGTCTTTCTAAAGTGTTCCATATTCATAGGAGAGATTTGCCTCAAAGTCATAGAATGTTGTACAGCTAAGGAAAGATTAGTTCGGCCATTGTTTTCTAGTCTCCTGATGGCTCCCAGGGCAGGTCTTTAGGTGGGGGCTTATATAATGCTTGTTAATAAACAACATTAACAGAGAAATAACAATTTCTGTCCTGTATTGACATCTGCTGTCACTCTTTGTGACATGCACACTGTACAGTGGGTGAAATCCATAATTGAAACATGAAAGCGACTTTCCACAGATGTCTTGGGACTGGATTGTTAGAAGATAATGGCCCTTCAATTGATCTGTTTGATGCTAATATGGTTGCTATAGGTGCAGCAATTTTAGAGCAGCCTCTGTCTATGAATGAGAGAAGTAAATCTAGGACTTCAGGGATTTTCAGGCTGCTGAAAAAGCCCTCTGCCATCTGTTCCCTCAAATACCCGCCTTGCTTTCTGTTGCCTGAAATTCTGCAAATGGTTCTCCAGATTTTCCCTTCTGTTTCCTTTCCCCATGAAAATGAAAATGACAAAATAGATTCACCTGGGGACATACTAGAAACGTCCCCATGCTTGGATCTGACCCTAGAGTACCTGCTTTATTAGTCTGGATTAGGGCCCAGCTATTGGAATTGTTTTTAGAAGTCCCTGGGTAATTTTAATGTGCAGCCAGTGTCCATAAACACTGCTGTTGAAACACTAAAATGTACTGATTTGTGCCTGAGACATCTGAGTGTGGGCATTTTGTTCTTGGTTTCTGTTTGATCACATATCTTCCTGAAAAACAGGTTACTAGAAGGGAGAAGGATAATGAGAGCTATGGATTCCTAAGGAAATTGATGGTCAAACTGGAGAGACTGGAGCGGAAGACATGGGGATTCCAAAACCATGCGTTGTCTGTTTCACAATGCCTAAAGACTAGGCTCCTTAGGATTAATGACAAACAATGAAGAGACATGCAGAAGCCTTCCCCCAAACACCACATTTAAGGAGCCATCCTCAAGTAGGTCGGGGCTGGGGAATGGCGTGCACACTAATTTTGTAGGCAGCAAGAGGAGTTTTAAGATGTTGCTGCCACATTTGCTTCTGCCCTGTCAACCTATTGGGGAGCTGCATCATCTGTCTTTTGATTTGAAGTTCCAGATTAATGGGCCTGAAAATTGAATTAACTCAGTGACTCCTCAGAGGTTCATGCTGAAATGAAAACAAGTCAGAAGAGGAACTACCTGTGGCTAAGTGCTACAGAATCTTTTACAGCTTAGCATTTGCAAGGTTAAGATGAATCTGAAATGGTGATACAACATGGGCAAACCAAAGTTAGGGTAGAGCGAAATGTTCTAGAATGTTCTTGGGTTTCAAAATGTCATAAGCTGAACAACCAATACATTGATATGTTTTTTTCCTGGCTATAAATCGTTTGCTTGTCTTTGCCTGGATGCTTCTCGGGGTTTTCAAAGCAACAAGATTAATCCAAGAAAATAAGTAAATTAAGAGGGGCATATGTGGGAGGGACGCTCAAGAGGGAGGGGATATATGTATATTTATAGCTGATTCACATTGTTGTATGGCAGAAACTAATGCAACATTGTAAAGCAGTTATCTGTCAATTAAAACAAAGTCTTATGATAAATCATAATGGAAAAGAATATTAAAAAAGAATGTGGATATATGTAAAATCGAATCACTTTGCTGTAAAATAGGAATTAACAACATTGTAATCAATTGTGTGGTGTTTAGTTGCTCAGTTGTGTCCGACTCTTTGCAATTCCATGGATTGTAGCCTGCCAGGCTCCTCTGTCCATGCGGATTCTCCAGGCAAGAGTAATGGAGTAGGTTGCCCTGCCCTCCTCCAGGGGATCTTCCCAACCCAGAGATCGAACCCAGATCTCCCACATTGCAGGTGGATTCTTTACCATCTGAGCCACCAGGGAAGCCCATTGTAATCAACTATACTTCAATAAAAATAAATAAGAAGTTAAAAGTTCAAAAAGGGGAGCATAAAGGTGGTCTTATAAGAAGTTAACTTATTCTTTTATATTGCTTGAGAATCCTAGAAATATTTTCCCTCTTATCAACAAAAGTGAAGGCTTCTGATTAAGTCGGTTCCCTGGCTTTGGGGAAGGGTCTCTGCAGAGGTGGATTTTCTATGAAGCTGAAGCTCCAGGGCCCCTCACGTGCACTAGCCCCATCTCAGGCCCTGCAAAGAGGGGCCCTAGCAGTGGCTTCTAATGGTCAGTTTTGTAAAATTTGAAAAAAAAAATACAGTATTTTAACAGCAATCAGCTAAAACTACTTTCTCCACGCTACATTTTCCTCTGACATACTTTCCCTCATGGTGTGTAGATTGGAGTGACTCTATGCATTTGGGGGATCTAGCTAAGGGATTTATGAAATAAGTTACACAGCTTGTAGTCACTTTGTTGTTGTTGTTCAGTTGCTAAGTCATGTTATGACAGCATGATATGAACTTAGCAACAGTTCATGCAACCCCATGAACTGCAGCATACCAGGCTTTCTTGTCCTTCACTATCTTCTTGAGTTTGCTCAAACTCATGTCCATTGAGTCAGTGATGCTATCCAACCATCTCATCCTCTGTCACCATCCCCTTCCCCTCTTGCCCTCAATCTTTCCCAGCATCAGGATCTTTTCCAATGAATTAGCTCTTTGCATCACTTGGCCAAAGAATTGGAGCTTCAGCTTCAGCACCAGTCCTTCCAGTGAATATTCAGGATTGATTTCCTTTAGGATTTACTGGTTTTATCTCACTTTCTGCTAGGAATTCTAGTGTTCATGCAGTTTATAGAGAAACTCACCTGCTCCCATTCAAAGTATGTGACTAGTAGATATCAAACAATTTTTTTCCTTCAAATGTTATAAATTTAAAAATAATTCTAGATGTTTCCATAGATAGGTACTTGAGCGAGGTAGATAATATGTTACTGTAGTAAAGATTCTGGTTTCTGGGAAAGCTGGAACTGAGTTAGAACTGTTTGAATAAGGCTTATTGCTGAATGTGCTTCACATAAGGGTGCAGTGAGATGTAGGATTTAATCGGAAGATTACAGACTTGAATTTTTTTCCAGACAGAAATTTTAAAAATTTATTTTAAACTTTTATGTAGTGGTGGTGAGAAGAAACTTCTTCCTAAAAATTTATAACAGAGAAAATCACATACAGGCCTCCCTTGGAGATATTGCAGGTTCAGTGCCAGACTACTGTAATAAAGTGAATATTGTCTTAAAGTCAGTTACATGAGTTTTTTTTTTTTTTGGTTTCCCAGTGCATATCAAACTTATGTTTACACTGTATTATAGCCTACTAAGTGTGCAGTAGTGTTATGTCTAAAGACAATGAAGATACCTGAATTCAAAAAAATTACTTTGTTGCTAACAGATGCTAACTGTCATCTGACAACGCAGGGTTGCCACACACCTTCAGTTTGTAAAAAATGGAGTATCTGCAAAGCATGATAAAAGGAGGTAGGCATTAATACTATCTAAAATATGTGTCAAACTCTTTTCTATTTATCTAATTTTTATCTTTCCATTTTTCTGCTGTAATTTTTAATTTGTCGATGTTGACGGGGTTATAGAGTTTCGAGACAACTTTTTAGAAGTACAGATTTTATGTTTAATAAACTGAATTACTCATTCCCATTAGCAGATCTACATGTGGTTTTGTTTTTAGAACCTCAGCGCATTTTGCTGACACCTAACTCACTAAAATTTTGTAAGGGTAGGAGAGAAATTTTCAAAAGATAAAGTAGCAAAGAGATCATATTTGTGCTTATCAGAGGTTAGGCAGGAAGGTGAGGGTGAGGGGGCATTGGGTGAAGACAGTCAAAAGGCACAAACTTCTAATTTTAAGATAAGTAAGTACTAGGGATGTAATACATAGCACGATAAATATAATTAACTTTGCCATATGCTATATATGAAAGTTCTTGAGAGTAAATCTGGAGTTTTCTTCACAAGAAAAAATTTATTTTCTTTTTCTTTTATTTTTGTATCTATATGAGATGTTCATTAAACTTACTGTGGAAGTTATTTCATGATGTATGTAAGTCAAATCATTATGTTGTACACCTTAAACTTACATATTGATATACGTCAATTATATCTCAGTGAAACTGGAAGGAAAAAAGATAAAGTAGTACATTAAGGAGTATCTAGAATTTTGACTTCATTCTATCTACTTTAATGGGAATGGGAGCAATTTCCATTGTGTGAATTTACCCCAGTAAAGTTTCATTATCCATTAGACATCAGTGTCCCAGGCAACCTCCTGGCTAATCTGCCCATTGATCCAGCTCAAGATAAAAGTTACTGATTTCATTTTTCATTGTCTAGATCTCTTCTTCTAAATTACGTATCGCTTGGTTCTTATTTTTAATCTCTGTTTACATTTTGCTGTTTTATTGTGTGTACTCTACCGTAAGTCATATTAAATCTTTTGTGGAAAGTGATAAGGCATAAACCAAACAATACTGGCTGTTTCAATCAATCTTGCCTGTCATCTTTATTTTTGTCTCTTCCATCTACATCGAAGTGATCAGAATTCTGATGAGATGGTGGCCTGACACATCCATTCTCATCTCTAATCCAACTATCAACTCTTATCTCTGTAGAGAAACAGGTGCCAGACTTTGGGTGTGTGAACACTTTGACCTTTCTAGGGGCTGGATTTTTAGGATGATTCTCAGTTCTGGGCCTGGCAGTTGACCCAGGAGGGAAATTTGAATTCTTTTGCTCCTGAAGAAATGTGTTCCTCTGAGTTCTGTGGATTCCCCGGAGGAAGAGCGTCATCACTCCATTCCTGGTCATTCTCGGGAGACCTGCTGACCGTCAAGGCCTTGTGACCCTCCTGACGTGCTGATTTGGAGATCAGCAGTCACGCTTATTCTTGTATTTGTGGAGGGAACTAAAGAGTTTCCCATTTCATATCCCTGTCTGTGAAGAGCAATACTTCCTACCACTTGGGGATTTCCATCACTCACAGGTACTCTATTAGCTTGGGATGTAAATAAACTTATGGGGATGCTAAAGAAATTATTGTAGTCTGAGTAGATTCAGCAGCAGTGTCTTTGAGATAAAACAAGAGGAGAAAGAGAGGAAGGGTGAGCAAGAAAGAGAGAGAAAGAATGGATAAAAGATAGGAAATCTTCTAGTATAGTAATAAAACTGTTAGAGGAGACAGATGACTATTAGAATAACCACAACAAAATGTTTTAAGAGAAAGCTTAAGGAGATTCTATTATAGCTTTAAAAGACTTTCTGAAATTTAAAAATCTGATAATTTTAAAATTTAAAATCTGAGTGGGTGAATTGAGAAGAGATGGGCTTCCCTCGTGGCTCAGATGGTAAAAAAACTACCCGCAATGTGAGAGACCCAGGTTTGATCCCTGGGTAGGGAAGATCCCCTGGAAAAGGGAATGGTTACCCACTCCAGTATTCTTGCCTGGAAAATTCCATGGCCAGGGGAGCCTGGTGGGCTACTGTCCATGGGGTCACAAAGAGTTAGACATGACTGAGTGACTTTCACTTTAGTCACCATACAGATCATCCTGGAGGGTCAAGTAGAAAAACATTGTAAAACAGCAAAAATACAAAGAGGATAAAATCATGAGGAAGAAGCTATGAGATTCTGAGGCATCATCAGGAGTTCTGAAGTATAAAGGCTAGAGATTCTAAAAAAAAGGAAAGAAGGATAGATAGAAGGAAACACAGCAGTTGAAATCACTTGGAAAGATAGCACTGGATTATAGACCTGTGTATTCAGATTGGAATCGATCCAGGCAGGATCAATTTCCATAACTGGGAGCTGGAGGGGAGAGAGAGAGAGAGAGAGAGAGCGAACGCACGCGAGAGAGCGTGTGCAAACAGGCTTTTGTATATTGACTTGGCCTTTCATTCTGCTCCCAGTGGTATCCCTTTGGGAAGTACGTAAGGCTTTTCTCCTGTCATGTGATGGAGGAAACTTGATAATCTCTGATAACACCATATGGTCACGCTTTATCACACTTTAAACTTCTCATGTGACATCAGCTCTTGTTCCATTGGCTTTCACATCAACTCTGATCATCTAGTGAATGAAGAAATTGTGTACAAGCACTACTGCCATATAAGATATTAGTTCCTGTTAGATGGATTATTTTGTGCTGCTGTGCATGCTGCTGGGTTTTGGTGTACAAAATTGGCCTGAGAACTAGGTTTGGGTTGGGAAATGAGGTGAGTGAATTTCTCTGCAATTAGGGAGAATTTGGCAAGTCAGAAACAATCTAGAAACAAGGGGTGAGATTGCATGTAGCTGGGATTTGATATGGTGTAATGTATGCAACAAAAACTCCCACAAGGAATTAATCCAAAGAAAATAATAGAAGTGTCTAATGTCTAATGCTCAGTTTGAGATTGTATTTCTGTGCTATAAGCTCTTCATGGCTCTGCCCTATCCCTCATATTCATTTAAATCTGCTATAATTATGAAAACCACTCTAAGTATTTGAAGCAGAAAGAGGTTACCTGCCCCCAAAATAGGTGCTTTGAAAATGATTGGAGAAGCTAAAGGAAGCAAGGTAGGTTGGGTTTGCAGAAATGTTTTTAGAGGTAGGCAAGCCATTGTTTCTGAGCCCACTGGAAGCGATAAGCCTCTACTCTTCCTCTCAGTCCATGGAACCAAAAAATGGACACTAGTATGCTGGCCTTATGTTTCCACAACTTTATTGACAGCAGCCACAGCTGATAAGCTCTGGAATATTGTCCTTGCTGTGTTTATAGCTTTGGAAGCTCAGGAAAAGGGTGTTGACTTACAGAACCTAATTTGCTTCCAGATTATACCACCTGGAAGATACTTGGTGCACACATCAAGAGAGGCAAACCAGAAAAGGAAGCACAGGGCTGATTTTCAAGGGCCAATGAAGTGGGGACAGAGAGATTGTTAGTATTGTTAGATAGTATGGAGGAAGATAATTCATAAACAAGAAATCAGGGAGAAGCATGATTTGAGGAAGAGAACAATCAGGACACCTCAGTCTTTAATTAAGCATGTTAGTAATTCAATGTACCTACTGACTAGAGTTGGCACTAACAGAGAAATGAAATTTACTTGCTACCCTACTTGTCAATACTTGTGAAACAAGCTTAAATAGTCCCACTTGCTGCACTTCACAGAGCTGTTATGTTTAAAACTTGATGACCAAAACTAGTGGACTGCACCCAGAGCTAGAGGTCATATATTTTATTTTATTTCATATTTATAAAATTGATCAGGAGACAGTGAATATATATGTATGTTTATAGTTAGAAAGCAGCAAACAATAACCAAAAGATGCTAGGTAAGGGAGGCTGAGCATAAACTAGAGGGTCTACAATTGAACTATTGGTTGAATTGATTTGACTTTAGTACTTCTATTTGACTATTACATTATATTATTGCTCCATTTTGTTGATGTAAGTGTACTAATGAAATGCACTTACATTTACTTTCTTCATACTTGTTTTCATAAGATGAAAACAATTTTCTTAAGACCATCAACAATATGGGATGATATAACTTTCCTAATGTAGCATATGTCTGCGAGGGGTTGAATGATGTCTCCCCCAATATCATATGTCCTATCCCCCAGTAGCTGAGAATGTGACCTTATTTGAAAATAGGGTCCTTGCAAATGTAACTAGTTAAGATGAAGTCCTTTGGATGGGCCCTTATCTAATGTGGCTGGTGTCCTTATAAAAGGGGGAGTATGGGTACAGATACACACACAGGAAGAATATCACGTGACAGTGAAGGCAGAGATTGGCTGGTTCTTACACAAGTCAAGGAATGCCAATTATTACAGCATACCGCCAGAAGCTAGAGGAGAGGCTTGGAGCAGATGCTCCTTGCCCCTAGAAAGAATCAACTCTATTAACACCTTGATCTCAGACTTCTAGCTTCCAGAACTATGAGACACAATTCTTGGTTATTTGTGCCACCCAGTTTGCAGTACTTTGATATGGCAGCCTTAGCAAACAAATGAAAATGATAAGAATTTAAAAAAATATATATAAAGAATATTGAGTTGATAAAGTAAAATTTAGAAAAATGGACATAATGGCATTATATAAACTGTTGCATACACTCAGGGGTTAATCAGCACCTTTCCAGATGGTGGAAAATTTGACCGTGAATTTCAACATGGCTGAACCAGCTGGAAGCAAATTCTATGCTGTTATAAATCACTTAATTAAAAAAAGATATTTAGTCTCTTAGGAGCAATATAAAATTTTTTGATTAGAGATGGAACATTTGGAAGCAATCTTTACGAAAAGAACATGAGGCAGTAAAGAAAGATGAATCAGAAATAGAAGGTTAGTGTCATTTCAAAAACTCTATGTAGGCATATTACTTCATTTCTAACCTAAAGCGTCCCCTGTAGTATCATAATAAAAAAAAAGATAGTCAACTTTAGAGGAGTGTTAAGAATAAAAATTACCTAGACTTTTGACATTTAGATTTTCATCTGAAATAGGGCCTGTTTCCAAGTTGATATAAGAAATAGGCTTGTTAATAGATTGACTGGTGCATAAAACAGTGGTTTTTGCCCTAGAGAAGATATAAAGAAGCCACATCATTAATTCCTCCTCCAGGGGAGCAAATGTTCAGTCTTTCTATCTCTCAGTTCAGTTCAGTTCGGTCATTCAGTTGTGTCCGACTCTTTGAGACCCCATGAATTGCAGCACGCCAGGCCTCCCTGTCCATCACCATCTCCCGGAGTTCACTCAGACTCACGTCCATCGAGTCAGTGATGCCATCCAGCCATCTCATCCTCGGTCGTCCCCTTCTCCTCCTGCCCCCAACCCCTCCCAGCAGCAGAGTCTTTTCCAATGAGTCAACTCTTCGCATGAGGTGGCCAAAGTACTGGAGTTTCAGCTTTAGCATCATTCCTTCCAAAGAAATCCCAGGGTTGATCTCCTTCAGAATGGACTGGTTGGATCTCTTTGCAGTCCAAGGGACTCTCAAGAGTCTTCTCCAACACCACAGTTCAAAAGCATCAATTCTACGGCTCCCGGCTGAGCATCGTAGAACCGGAGCGGTTTGTGCGCCGTGAGAAAGGACAGGTCAAGCGGAGCAGAGATACTGTATGCACACGACAGTGCTATTTGTTTGCAGCATCCCCCCTCCCCACAGCGCGACTGAACTAGTGATCCTAAAAAACCAGCAAACAGAAGAAGTTAATCAGAGGGAACCACCTTGGAAGTGATCCCACACGGCCCATAACACCAGAAAGGGCCAGATAAATATTCTTTTTTAATATTTTTAAAAGCATTCCCTTTTTTTTTTGCTTTTTTTTCTAACTTTTTTTTAAAATTCTTAAGTCTACTATTTCTCCGCTAATTTTTATTTCTATAACCTATTATTACTATTTTTTTTTAAAGACCTTTTTTTTTTTTTTTTTTTAAGGCAAACACCATATATAGTATTTGGATGGTTGTTGATGGTTTTTTTTTTTTTTTTGATTGTTTGTCTGTTTATTTGTTTTTTAATAATTCTTTTTCTTTCCTTTTTTTTCTTTCTTCCTTTTTCCTTCTGCTTCTCTTTAATATCGTATCTTTGAAAATCCAACCTCTACTCTAGATTTTTAATCTTTGCTCTTAGGTGTTTATTGCCAATTTTGTACATTTAAAAACCCAAACTTCACTACCCCAGTTTACCTGAGAGCGAGATTACTGGCTTGACCACTCTCTCCTCCTCTGGACTCTCCTTTTTCTCCACCAGGTGGCCTCTGTCTCTTTTCCCCCCCATCTCTCCTCTATCCAACTCTGTGAATCTCTGTGTGTTCCAGACGGTGGGGAACACCTAAGGAACAGGTTACTGGCAGGATTTGTCTCTCTCCTACACATTCCTCTCTCTGATCCTCCTGGTCACCTCTGTCCACTTCCTCCCTCTCCTCTTCCCCGTATAACTCTGTAAATACCCGAGCGGTCCAGACTATAGAGCTCACATAAGGAAGTGACTACTGGCTAGTTTGCTCTCTTCTCTTTTGATCTCACCGCATCTCATTCCAGTTACCTCTAACTACCTCCTCCATCTTCTCTTCTCCTTATAACCCAGTGAACCTCTCTGAGTGTCCCTCAATGTGGAGAAACTTTTCATCTTTAACCTAGATGTTTTATCATCGGTGCTGTATAGATGGAGAAGTCTAGAGGCTACTGTAAAAATAAAACTGAAAACCAGAAGCAGGAGGCTTAAATCCAAAGCCTGAAAACATTAGAGAACTCTTGAATTCAGGGAACATTAAGCAATAGGAGCCCATCTAATGCCATCATACCTACACCGAAACCAAGCTCCACCCAAGGGCCAACAAGTTCCAAAACAAGACATACCACGCAAATTCTCCAGCAACACAGAAACAATCCCCTGAGCTTCAATATACAGGCAGCTCAAAATTATCCCAAAACCTTTGATGTCTTGTAACCCATTACGGGTTACTCCACTGCACTCCAGAGAGAAGAAACCCAGCTCCACCCACCAAAACTCCAACACAAGCCTCCCTAACCAGGAAACCTTGACAAGCCACTGATAGAACCCCACCCAAAGTGAGGAAGCTCCATAATAAAGAGAACTCCACAAATTACCAGAATATAAAAAGGCCACCCCAAACGCAGCAATATAACCAAGATGAAGAGACAGAGGAATACACAGCAGGTAAAGGAACAGGAGAGCTGCCCACCAAACCAAACAAAAGAGGAAGAAGTAGGGAATCTACTGGAGAAGGAATTCCGAATATTGATAGTGAAAATGATCCAAAATCTTGAAATCAAAATGGAATCACAGATAAATAGGCTAGAGACAAAGATTGAGAAGATGCAAGAAAGGTTTAACAAGGACCTAGAAGAAATAAAAAAGAGTCAAAATATAATGAATAACGCAATAAATGAGATCAGAAACACTCTGGAGGCAACAATTAGTAGAATAACGGAGGCAGAAGATAGGATTAGTGAAATAGAAGATAGAATGGTAGAAATAAATGAATCAGAGAGGAAACAAGAAAAACGAATTAAAAGAAATGAGGACAATCTCAGAGACCTCCAGGACAATATGAAACGCTCCAACATTCGAATTATAGGAGTCCCAGAAGAAGAAGACAGAAAGAAAGATCATGAGAAAATCCTTGAGGAGATAATAGTTGAAAACTTCCCTAAAATGGGGAAGGAAATAATCACCCAAGTCCAAGAAACACAGAGAGTTCCAAATAGGATCAACCCAAGGCGAAACACCCCAAGACACATATTAATCAAATTAACAAAGATCAAACACAAAGAACAAATATTAAAAGCAGCAAGGGAAAAACAACAAATAACACACAAGGGGATTCCCATAAGGATAACAGCTGATCTTTCAATAGAAACTCTTCAGGCCAGGAGAGAATGGCAAGACATACTTAAAGTGATGAAAGACAATAACCTACAGCCCAGATTACTGTACCCAGCAAGGATCTCATTCAAATACGAAGGAGAAATCAAAAGCTTTACAGACAAGCAAAAGCTGAGAGAATTCAGTACCACCAAACCAGCTCTCCAACAAATTCTAAAGGATATTCTCTAGAAAGGAAACACGAAAAGGGTGTATAAACCCGAACCCAAAACAACAAAGTAAATGGTAACGGGATCATACTTATCAATAATCACCTTAAATGTAAATGGGTTGAACGTCCCAACCAAAAGACAAAGACTGACCGAATGGATACAAAAACAAGACCCCTCTATATGCTGCTTACAAGAGACCCACCTCAAAACAAGGGACACATACAGACTGAAAGTGAAGGGCTGGAAAAAGATATACCACGCAAATAGAGACCAAAAGAAAGCAGGAGTGGCAATACTCATATCCGATAAAATAGACTTTAAAACAAAGGCTGTGAAAAGAGACAAAGAAGGCCACTACATAATGATCAAAGGAACAATCCAAGAAGAAGATATAACAATTATAAATATATATGCACCCAATATAGGAGCACCGCAATATGTAAGACAAATGCTAACAAGTATGAAAGGGGAAATCAACAATAACACAATAATAGTGGGAGACTTTAATACCCCACTCACACCTATGGACAGATCAACTAAACAGAAAATTAACAAAGAAACGCAAACTTTAAACGATACATTAGATCAGTTAGATCTAATTGATATCTACAGGACATTTCACCCCAAAACAATGAATTTCACCTTTTTTTCAAGTGCTCATGGAACCTTCTCCAGGATAGATCACATCCTGGGCCATAAATCTAAACTTGATAAATTCAAAAAAATCGAAATCATTCCAAGCATCTTTTCTGACCATAATGCATTAAGATTAGATCTCAATTACAGGAGAAAAACTATTAAAAATTCCAACATACGGAGGTTGAACAACACACTTCTGAATAACCAACAAATCACAGAAGAAATCAAAAAAGAAATCAAAATATGCATAGAAACTAATGAAAATGAAAACACAACAACCCAAAACCTGTGGGACACTATAAAAGCAGTGCTAAGAGGAAAGTTCATAGCAATACAGGCATACCTCAAGAAACAAGAAAAAAGTCAAATAAATAACCTAACTCTACACCCAAAGCAACTAGAAAAGGAAGAGTTGGGGAACCCCAGAGTGAGTAGAAGAAAAGAAATCTTAAAAATTAGGGCAGAAATAAATGCAAAAGAAACAAAAGAGACCATAGCAAAAATCAACAAAGCCAAAAGCTGGTTCTTTGAAAGGATAAATAAAATTGACAAACCATTAGCCAGACTCATCAAGAAGCAAAGAGAGAAAAATCAAATCAATAAAATTAGAAATGAAAATGGAGAGATCACAACAGACAACACAGAAATACAAAGGATCATAAGAGACTACTATCAGCAGTTGTATGCCAATAAAATGGACAACGTGGAAGAAATGGACAAATTCTTAGAAAAGTACAATTTTCCAAAACTGAACCAGGAAGAAATAGAAAATCTTAACAGACCCATCACAAGCACGGAAATTGAAACGGTAATCAGAAATCTTCCAGCAAACAAAAGCCCAGGTCCAGACGGCTTCACAGCTGAATTCTACCAAAAATTTCGAGAAGAGCTAACACCTATCCTCCTCAAACTCTTCCAGAAAATTGCAGAGGAAGGTAAACTTCCAAACTCATTCTATGAGGCCACCATCACCCTAATACCAAAACCTGACAAAGATGCCACAAAAAAAGAAAACTACAGGCCAATATCACTGATGAACATAGATGCAAAAATCCTTAACAAAATTCTAGCAATCAGAATCCAACAACACATTAAAAAGATCATACACCATGACCAAGTGGGCTTTATCCCAGGGATGCAAGGATTCTTCAATATCCGCAAATCAATCAATGTAATTCACCACATTAACAAATTGAAAAATAAAAACCATATGATTATCTCAATAGATGCAGAGAAGGCCTTTGACAAAATTCAACATCCATTTATGATAAAAACTCTACAGAAAGCAGGAATAGAAGGAACAAACCTCAACATAATAAAAGCTATCTATGACAAACCCACAGCAAACATTATCCTCAATGGTGAAAAATTGAAAGCATTTCCCCTAAAGTCAGGAACAAGACAAGGGTGTCCACTTTCACCGCTACTATTCAACATAGTTCTGGAAGTTTTGGCCACAGCAATCAGAGCAGAAAAAGAAATAAAAGGAATCCAAATCGGAAAAGAAGAAGTAAAACTATCACTGTTTGCAGATGACATGATCCTCTACATGGAAAACCCTAAAGACTCCACCAGAAAATTACTAGAGATCATCAATGAATATAGTAAAGTTGCAGGATATAAAATCAACACACAGAAATCCCTTGCATTCCTATACACGAATAATGAGAAAGTAGAAAAAGAAATTAAGGAAACAATTCCATTCACCATTGCAACGAAAAGAATAAAATACTTAGGAATATATCTACCTAAAGAAACTAAAGACCTATATATAGAAAACTATAAAACACTGATGAAAGAAATCAAAGAGGACACTAATAGATGGAGAAATATACCATGTTCATGGATCGGAAGAATCAATATAGTGAAAATGAATATACTACCCAAAGCAATTTACAAATTCAATGCAATCCCTGTCAAGCTACCAGCCACATTTTTCACAGAACTAGAACAAATAATTTCAAGATTTGTATGGAAATACAAAAAACCTCGAATAGCCAAAGCAATCTTGAGAAAGAAGAATGGAACGGGAGGAATCAACTTGCCTGACTTCAGGCTCTACTACAAAGCCACAGTCATCAAGACAGTATGGTACTGGCACAAAGACAGACATATAGATCAATGGAACAAAATAGAAAGCCCAGAAATAAATCCACACACATATGGACACCTTATCTTCGACAAAGGAGGCAAGAATATACAATGGAGTAAAGACAATCTCTTTAACAAGTGGTGCTGGGAAAACTGGTCAACCACTTGTAAAAGAATGAAACTAGATCACTTTCTAACACCGTACACAAAAATAAACTCAAAATGGATTAAAGATCTAAATGTAAGATCAGAAACTATAAAACTCCTAGAGGAGAATATAGGCAAAACACTCTCAGACATAAATCACAGCAGGATCCTCTATGATCCACCTCCCAGAATTCTGGAAATAAAAGCAAAAATAAACAAATGGGATCTAATTAAAATTAAAAGCTTCTGCACAACAAAGGAAAATATAAGCAAGGTGAAAAGACAGCCTTCTGAGTGGGAGAAAATAATAGAAAATGAAGCAACTGACAAACAACTAATCTCAAAAATATACAAGCAACTTCTGCAGCTCAACTCCAGAAAAATAAATGACCCAATCAAAAAATGGGCCAAAGAACTAAATAGACATTTCTCCAAAGAAGACATACGGATGGCTAACAAACACATGAAAAGATGCTCAACATCACTCATTATCAGAGAAATGCAAATCAAAACCACAATGAGGTACCACTTCACACCAGTCAGAATGGCTGCGATCCAAAAATCTGCAAGCAATAAATGCTGGAGAGGGTGTGGAGAAAAGGGAACCCTCCTACACTGTTGGTGGGAATGCAAACTAGTACAGCCACTATGGAGAACAGTGTGGAGATTCCTTAAAAAATTGCAAATAGAACTACCTTATGACCCAGCAATCCCACTGCTGGGGATACACACCGAGGAAACCAGAATGGAAAGAGACACATGTACCCCAATGTTCATCGCAGCACAGTTTATAATAGCCAGGACATGGAAACAACCTAGATGTCCATCAGCAGATGAATGGATAAGAAAGCTGTGGTACATATACACAATGGAGTATTACTCAGCCGTTAAAAAGAATTCATTTGAATCAGTTCTGATGAGATAGATGAAACTGGAGCCAATTATACAGAGTGAAGTAAGCCAGAAAGAAAAACACCAATACAGTATACTAACACATATATATGGAATTTAGGAAGATGGCAATGACGACCCTGTATGCAAGACAGGAAAAAAGTCACAGATGTGTATAACGGACTTTTGGACTCAGAGGGAGAGGGAGAGGGTGGGATGATTTGGGAGAATGGGAATTCTAACATGTATACTATCATGTAAGAATTGAATCGCCAGTCTATGTCTGACGCAGGATGCAGCATGCTTGGGGCTGGTGCATGGGGATGACCCAGAGAGATGTTGTGGGGAGGGAGGTGGGAGGGGGGGCCATGTTTGGGAACGCATGTAAGAATTAAAGATTTTAAAATTAAAAAAAATTAAAAACAAACAAACAAACAAACAAAACAAAAGCATCAATTCTTTGGCGCTCTGCCTTCTTCACAGTCCAACTCTCACATCCATACATGACCACCAGAAAAACCATAGGCTTGACTAGACGGACCTTAGTCGGCAAAGTAATGTCTCTGCTTTTGAATATACTATCTAGGTTGCTCATAACCTTTCTTCCAAGGAGTAAGCGTCTTTTAATTTCATGGCTTCAGTCACCATCTGCAGTGATTTTGGAGCCCCCCAAAATAAAGTCTGACACTGTTTCCACTGTTTCCCTATCTATTTCCCATGAGGTGATGGGACTGGATGCCATGATCTTCGTTTTCTGGATGTTGAGCTTTAAGCCAACTTTTTCACTCTCCTTTTTCACTTTCATCAAGAGGCTTTTTAGTTCCTCTTCACTTTCTGCCATAAGGGTGGTGTCATCTGCATATCTGAGGTTATTGATATTTCTCCCGGCAATCTTGATTCCAGCTTGTGTTTTTCCAGTCCAGCGTTTCTCATGATGTACTCTGCATATAAGTTAAATAAGCAGGGTGATAATATACATCCTTGACGTACTCCTTTTCCTATTTAGAACCAGTCTGTTGTTCCATATCTATCTCTAACCAAGTCTTATACCCAGAGCCTACAGTATTTTGCAGCAAGTTTGAGGTGTTTGATTCTAAATATAAGGGAAAGCATTTCTATTAACTTGTAAAGCTTTAACAGTTATACTGAAAAGTTTTTTATTTTCTTAATCTTGTCTCTCTGGAGTCTCCGTATTTCTTTTTAAAAAATATTTTAATTTTATTGGAGCATATTTGATTTACACTGTTGTGTTAGTTTCAAGAGTATAGCAAAATGACTCAGTTATTCTTTTTTAGATTCTTTTCCATATAGGTTATCAGTGAATATTGGGTAGGGTTCCCTGTGCTAATCAGTAGATCTCCATAGGTCTTCTATCTTACATAATGTGTGGGTTTCATCCCAAACTCCTGACTTATCCCTCCCCCCATTTCCCCCTTTGGTAACCATAATGTCATTTTTGATCTGTGAGTCTGCTTCTGTTTGTAAATAAGTTCATTTGTATCTTTTTTTTAAACAATTAGATTCCACATATGAGGGGCATCATATGATATTTTTCTTTCTCTGTTTTATTTCACTTAGTATGATAATCTCCACATCCATCCATGTTGCTGCAGATGACATTGCTTCATTCTTTTTTGACTATGTAATATTCTTAGTCCAATATGACTAAGTAATATTCTGTTGTGTCTATGGGCCACAACTTGTCTGTCGATGGACATTTAGGTTGCTTCTATGTCTAGAACAAAAAATTTTAAAATTTTTATGGAGACACAAAAGACCCCAAATAGCCTAATCAATCTTGACAAAGAAGAATGGAGCTTGAGGAATCACACTGACTGACCTCAGACTATATTACAAAGCTACAGTAGTCAAAACAATATGGCACTGGCAAAAAAAACTGACATAATCAGTGGAATAAAGTAGAAAGACAAGAAATAAACCCATGCAATTATGGGCAATTAATCTCTGACAAAGGAGGCAAGAATACACAGGGGGAAAAAGACCGTCTCTTTAATAAGTGGTACTGGGAAAACTGAACAGTCACATGTAAAAAATGAAATTAGAACACTGTCTAACACTGTATACAAAAATAAACTCAAAAGAGATTTAAGACCTAAAGGTAAGACTAGGTACAAAAAACTCCTAGAGGAAAACATAGATAGGACATTCTTTAACATAAATCACAGCAACATATTTTTGGATCTATCTCCTAGAACATTGGAAATAAAAAAATAAATAAACAAATGGTACCCTAATTAGACTTAAAAGCTTTTGCACAGCAAAGAAAATCACAAACAAAGTGAAGAGACAACCTATGGACTGGGAGGAAATATCACTATTTGCAAATGATGCTACAGATAAGATATTAACTTTCAAAATATACAAACAGCTCATATAACTTAATATTAAACATTGGAAAAGACCCTGATTCTGGGAAAGATTGAAGGCAGGAGAAGGGGATCACAGAATATGAGATGATTAGATGGCCTCTCTGACTCAATGGACATGGGTTTGAGCAAGCTCTGGGAGATGGTGAAGGACAGGGAAGCCTGGTGTGATGCAGTCCATGGTGTTGCAGAGTCAGACATGACTGAGAGACTGAACAACAAAAGTAAACAAATAAACAACCTGATTAAAAAATTGACAGAAGACCTAAAGAGATGTTTGTCCAAGGCAAGTGGCAGTTTTAATAAGCAAGGGAGCTCTTACATGTGAAACTTGTCTTGGGCAGCCCCATGATCTCCACATCCACCCACCAGAATCTTAAAATTTTATGGAGAGGTTTTAACTGGGTTCAGTTACATATATATCTAGATGGTCTCAACAAAATACTGCTATCTCAGATCTACATTTGAAATGACTCCAGCAGGGGAGACAGTGAGGAGCCTCTGGTTGCCTAGGTTCAGCTCATCAGTCAACTGATCGTCATGTCTTCTTGATGACCCCCTCCAACAAGGTGATGAGTAGAAAATCACAATGCATAAATGTGTGCAGTTTATAATATTATGGGCTTCCTGGTGGCTCAGATGGTAAAGAATTTTCCTGTAATGTGAGAGACCTGGTTTTGATTCCTGGGTTGGGAATATCCCCTGGAGAGGGAATGGCTACCCACTTCAGTTTTCATAATAATATTAAATTAATAATAATAAAAATCAGTTTTAGGTTTATATATGTGTTTACTAAAAAATGAGGTGCCAGCATAATCACTTTGAAATTTTTTTCTAAGTTATTGATGTCCTAGTAGTTTATTCATTTTCTATTGCTGAATGGTTTTTCCATTGTCTGAATGGAGGAATCAATTTTTATATCCATGTTCTCAGTGATGGACATTTGGATTATTTCCAGTTTTTAGCTGTTACAAATAAAGCTGCTTATAAACATCCATCTACACATTTTTTTAAAAATGTACACATGTTTTTATTTCTTTTATTTCTTTTTTTAGTTTTTTATTTTTTAAATTTTAATATCTTTAATTCTTACATGCTGGCAAATACCTAGGATTGGAAGGACTGGGTCATTTAGTTGTTGTTGTTCAGTCAGTCAGCTCAGTCATGTTCGACTCTTTGTGGCCCCATGGACTGCAGCACAGTAGGCTTCCCTGTCCTTCACCATCTCCTGGAGCTTGCTCAAACTCAGGTCCAGCTCATTGGTGATGCCATCCAACCATCTCATCCTCTGTCATCCTCTCCTCCCTCCTTCAATCTTTTCTAACATCAGGGTCTTTACCAATGAGTAGATGTATGTTTTTAGCTTAAGAAACTATTAGACAGTTTTTCAAGTAGCATCAATTTACATTCCTAGAGGTTAAAGCATCTGCCTGCAATGTGGGAGACCTGGGTTCAATCCCTGGGTCGGGAAGATACCCTGGAGAAGGAAATGGCAACCCACTCCAGTATTCTTGCCTGGAGAATCCCATGGATGGAAGAGCTTGGTGGGCTACAGTCCACGGGTCGCAAAGAGTCGGACACGACTGAGCGACTTCACTTCACTTCTTCACTACATCAGCAACATGCATTCTCATATGTTTCAGTTATCCATGCCCCCTAATACTTGTTATGACTTGATATGACCAGTCTTTTATATGTAGACATTCTAATGGGTATGTAGTGGTATCATGGTATGGCTTTTATTTGCATTTCCCTAATGATGGATAATGTTGAGCATTGTACAAGGGCTTATCTGCTATCAGTAAATCTTGGGCAAAATGTTCAAATCATTTACTCTTTTTAATTTTTTAAATTATGGTCTGATATTTCTCTTTGTATTTGGATAAAAGTCCGTTATCAGATGTGAGATTTTCAAATATTTTCTCTTAGTTTATGGTTTGGTCATTTTTGTTTTGTCTTTTTTCTTTTTTTTTAATGATGCCTTTTGGAGGATGGGGTCTTCCCCAATAGCTCAGTTGGTAAAGAATCTGTCTGCAATGCAGGAGACCCTGGTTCGATTCCTGGGTTGGGAAGATCCACTGAAGAAGGGATAGCCTACCCATTCCAGTATTCTTGGGCTTTCCTTGTGGCTCAGCTGGTAAAGAATCTGCCTGCAATGTGGGAGACCTGGGTTTGATCCCTGGGTTGGGGAGATTCCCTGGAGAAGGGAAAAGCTACCCACTCTAGTATTCTGGCCTGAAGATTTCCATGTGTTCCATGGGGTTGCAAAGAGTCGGACACAATTGAATGACTTCACTTCACTTCACTTCACTTCACTTCGGAGAACAGTGGCTCAGATAGTAAAGAATTCCCCTGCAGTGCAGGAGACCTGGGTTCAACCCCTGGGTCAGGAAGATCCCTTGGAGAAGGGAATGACAACCCACTACGATAGTCTTGCCTGGAGAATTCCATGGACAGAGGAGCCTGGTGGGCTATAGTCTATGGGGTCGCAAAAAGTCAGTCACGACTGAACGACAAACTCTTTTGAGAACAGAAGTTCTTCATTTTGATGAAATCCAACTTATTAATATTTTATTTTATGTATTGTGCTTTTGATATCTTTTCTGAGAAATCTTGGCCTAAATAAAACACAGAAAATTTCCCTTATACTTTGCTTCTGAGGTTCTATAGCATTATACTTTATATTTATATCTATAATCCATTTCTGAGTTAATATTTGTATATGGTATAAAATTCGATTGAAGTTTATCTATATACATATTAACATTTGTATATGTATAGATATCTATCTTAAAAAGACTTTCCATGGAATTGTCTTTGAAGTTTTGTGGAAAATCAATTAACTATATATGAATCGACATATTTCTGTACTATCTGTTCTATTCCATAGATCAAGCTGTCTATCTTGGAGCCAATACTTTTATGCTAAATTTTAAAGTAAGGTAAAAGAAATTTGTTCTTTTTTCCAAAGTTATTTTGGCTATATTAGTTCCTGTGCATTTCCAAGTAAATTTTAGAATTACTTGTCAACTTCTATAAAGAAGCTTCTGAGATTTTGATTGCAACCTAGTTAGAATCTGTACATTCATTTTAGATGATTGCCACCTTAACTAAATTAAGTCTTGTGATCCACAGGCATGACATATTTCTCCATCTAGTTAGATCTTCTTGAATATCTCTTCTCAATATTTTATAGTTTTCAGTGTCCATATTTTAGCATATTTATTCCTAAGTGTGATCAGTCATTCAGTTGTGTCTGACTCTTTGTGGCCCCATGGACTGTAGCCTGCCAGTTTCCTCTGTTCATGGAATTTCCCAGGCAAGAATACTGGAGGGTTGCCACTTCCTACTCCAGGGGATTTTCCTGACCCAGGGATCGAACCTGCATCTCTTGCATCTCCTAGATTGGCAGGCGGATTCTGTGCCACCAGTGCCATCTGGGAAGCCCCTTATCCATAGTTCATGTGTTTACACTATTGTAAAAATATATTTTAACTGCAATTTCCAGTGGTTGTTAGTAGAAATACAATCAATGATTTTTGAACATTGATCTTTTATCCTGAAACCTTGAAAACTCATTTATTAGTTTCAGTAGCTACATAGATTTTCTGCATAGATAGATTATCAGGGTATCTATGAATGACTAGTAATATGTATGGGTAGTGGGATTATGGAGGAAATTTTCAATGACCGTTATGTTTCTGACTTGATATCACTATCATTAATATATATTAGAAATCTAAAATTAATATTATGTTTCACAAGAACAAAAGTGATTAAATTTAATGCTAGATAGTTTGAATTCTAAGGTCCTTTGAGAATTCCAATGGAAATGTTTATCTGTTCTTAGCAGAGCAATCAGTAATGAAAATATGTATTTGGGAGTCATCACTATAGATGATGATCTGCTTTGTAGGAATATATAAAATAAAAATAAAAAGAAGGATAAAATCAAGGATAGAACTGTTGGGGGGCATCATGTTTAGTTTAAGATGGAGAGACTTAGATATTTTCATGTGCTGAGACAAGAGAGAGGAAATCAGTTTAGAGGGACACTTTAATTTGATTTTCCTTTGTGCTTTGTTCAGAATCACTAATATCTATTTAAATCCAAGAGAAAGTATATTGATCCCCATGTGGGCATCATATCTCTGCCTCTGGGTTCTGTCTGGATTCAAGGTTCTTGAAAATAAATTTGTTTCTCAGCCTTATGTTGCATTTTTGAAATTGTGAATCTGAGACAGGTTCTATATGATTTTGAGTCCACAAATATGTCATTTTTTTTAAAGGTTTTTAATAGAATAGCTTCTTTTATAGATACAGATATAGTGCATATGAGTTAGAGAAAGTTAGAACACAAAATGAGCAAAATAGAAACAGACATTACATTCTCATTCCCTTAGGTATCAGCACCATTAATGCCTTAGTAAACGTATTAATTTTGTGCATCCTGTTTTGTAAGCTGCTTTTCTTAGTCAATGATCCTTATCTTTCCTATCCAGTAAATTTTTATCTCATCTAATACCAAGATCATTTTCAAATTTTCAAAGTTGGCTGAAAAATGTCCTTTAAGGTTGATTTGTCTACATTAAGACCACACATTATATTTGGTTATTGTGTCTCTTCAGTTCAGTTCAGTCATTCATTTGTGTCCAACTGTTTGTGACCCTATGGACTGGAGCATGCCAGACTTCCCTGTCCATCACCAACTCCTGGAGCTTGCTCAAACTCATGCCCATCAAGTCGGTGATGCCATCCAACCATCTCATCCTCTGTCATCCCCTTCTCCTCATGCCTTCAATCTTTCCCAGCATTAAGATCTTTTCCAGTGAGTCAGTTCTTTGCATCAGGTGGCCAAAGTATTGGAGTTTCAGCTTCAACATCAGTCCTTCCAATGAATATTCAGGACTGGTTTCCAAACCCAAGATTGTGTCTCTTAGGTTATTTCAATTTGGCCCAGTTGCTTTTTCTTATGATTCTCACTTATCAAAGAGACTGCCATATATCAAACCCTTAAATATTTCATTTCTACAAAGCAGACAGCCTACTTACATAGTGTTGTTCATTGAAAAATGCTATCATAAAAAAATCAGTAATCTACTCATCACTTTACTAGTGCACCAGTAAGTACTTTGTCAAGTCAGCCAATTTTTCTAAGATGAAGACAACAAGAGCAAGAAGTATGGTGAAATAATTAGGACTGTTTCTGTGGATCACTGTGTGTAGAACAGCAAGACCTAGATTCCTCTTTCATCTCTCTCCATGATTCCAGCACATGCTTCCAACATAGGCTTTTAGAGCTCTGATGCCATAGTTCTTGACTCTTGTAATACCAACTCTTTCTCTTCTTCTTGACATAAAGATGGTAGCTACTTCCTCTGTCTGATGGTCTTTAAACATATTCACAAATTATCTGACATTCTTCTCACTAAGAGATGAGGGTTATGTCTTTTTCTTTTATATCTAGACTGAACTTACTAACTAATCAAGCATAGAATATGGCAGGTGGGACACTAAGTGATGTTTGAGGGTCAGTCATAATAGAAGGCAATGGCACCTCACTCCAGTACTCTTGCCTGGAGAATCCCATGGACAGAGGAGCCTGGTGGGCTGCAGTCCATGGGGTCGCGAAGAGTCAGACACTGCTGAGCGACTTCACTTTCACTTTTCACTTTCATGCATTGGAGAAGGAAATGGCAACCCACTCCAGTGTTCTTGCCTGGAGAATCCCAGGGACGGGGGAGCCTGGTGGGGTGCCGTCTATGGGGTCGCACAGAGTCGGACACGACTGAAGTGACTTAGCAGCATAAGGGGATATATCTTTTAACCTTTCTCTTGGATTACTTGCCTTTGAAGCCTGGGCCATCAAGGAAGAAGTCTGACATTGTCATGTTGTAAGGAAAGCCAGGCCACATGTCTGAGTGCTCTGGCCAGCAGCACCCTGCTAAAAGGTCCCAGTCAACAGCCAGCATCAACTATAACACAGGTGAGCAAGTAAGATTTCAAGGTGACTCCAACCTCCATCATGATGTGAATTGAGCCACCCCAGATCCCAGAACTGTGAAAGATAAGGATAAGAAATGGTTGTTTTGAACCCCTGAAGCTTGAGATACTCTGATATGTAAAAATCAAGAAACAGAACACTCAGTTACTCATTTCTGAGTTACCTCATCACCCCCAGTTTTCTCTCTGACCTCATCTACTATTGGTGTAACCAATCGCCTCAATTAAATTTCTTCTCTGAAAAACCTAGAATTGTGTCTATTTTCCTGACAAGAACCTTACTGATAACGCTTCCAGGCAGACCCTATGTAAAACAGCCAGGACAGATTGAAAAAAAAAAAATCAAGATCACACGTTGATCTTTTTTAGTTATATGCTTATGTTTATTGCCAACTGGTTTGTAAAACCAGTGTCCTAAAATTTTCCCGTTCTTTCAGAAACTATAAGTATAACCTTTTGAGCATATGTAGAGAACTATGCTGCATTTGAATAATTACAACATAAGAATTTCAGAATTTGTTAAAGTTCTTAAAAAATAAATGTGATTCCATAGTAATATCTTTGTTTCCTTCACTACAGCAATCTGACTTTTTTTTTTTTTGCATACCAACAAAAAGAGAGAGAGACCTTTAAAAACATCATCTTCGCTATACTTCCTCATATTACAAAGATGATTAATTTCCTAAGGAAAAGCCATTAAAATGAAAATAAAAGTATATGTGTGTTTTTAAACCTCTCTCTTTTTGTGGGTAGGCAAGAAAAAGGCACAGGTCTCCTGCACCTTCTGCATTTACCGCTGTACTACCTGGGAATCCCTTGCTGCTCCCCAAAGCTGTCATATGTTGCAGGGTGCTTAAGACTAGGAATTTAGGTTTATGGAAGCAGTGATTCCAAAACTGCATGGGAATCTTCCTCTCAGGGTGTCAGGCTCTGCTGGATACTACAGGCAATAAATCCAGAGTGAACCACAGAGAGTTACATTTTACAGCCTTGGAGCATGTGGGTCCTGAGCTGGTTAGAGTCCAGGAAGCTAGCCTGTTCAGTGCCTGTTTTGTAGAGAAGGAAAATTCTCGGAGCAGGCTTAGTCATATTTTCAAAGCTGCTGTTTTGTGGATATCAAGTCTCTTTCATAGTTAGTGCTGCAGTACTAGCTCAGCTGCCATGTTTCCTTTTGCCTTCAATTTCTCTGTCTCCTCTGATGTCATTCTGCATGCCGCACATGGCCTGGGCCAGCCTCAGTTTTCTCTAGCTCAGCTTTGGGAACTGAAGTCTAACTCATTTCTTGATTCAGTAGAGACTAAAGTAGGAGACTACAATCTGTCAAACAATAGAAGACAAGACACGTTTTGCTGCCAAAAGCCACAAAATCAGTGCTAGGCCCACTAGGCCCTGAGCTGCATGCAGCCTTGCCTTAGTATCTGCATTGTTGGTCCCTCCACACGGCTGCATGTCTTCCTGTCTCTGTTTCATTGCATCAGTTCTGCTGGATTGGCCCTTAGCTCTGAACCCTTATGTATTCTGAAGGGTCGCTGACAACCTGCCCAGTTCTAACCTAGCTTTCTTCACTGCCTCCCTCTTTACCATACATGGCTGAAAACGGTCTTGTATTCACTAGGTCTCATGATGGTGTTTGTTCCCAGAGAATGATGATTCACAAGCTTGGCCCAGTCCCTTTACCCACCTTAACACTGCATTGAAAGTGAACCCTACCTGGACTCTGCTGTTGCCCTGCCCCAACTTTCCCAACACATATCATTGACTGTGTGTGTGCTTAGTTGCCTAGTCATATCTGACTCTTTGTGACTCCACGGACTGTAGCCCATCAGGCTTCTCTTTCCATGGGATTTCCCAAGCAAGAATACTGGGGTGGGTAGCTATTTTCTTCTCCAGGGATCTTCCCGACCCAGAGATCATACCCCATCTTTTGTGGCTCCTGCATCTCCTGCGCTGGCAGGCAGATTGTTTATAACCATGCTACCTGGGAAGCCCGTCAAATACAGGCACTCATCTGAATGGAAGGTGAGTTTGCCGCACTTTTCTGGATATTGATTACTCCTTTTGGTCTGTTTTCTCCAACCCTAATGCTGTCCTTCCGAGTTTCTTCTCTTCTCACTCCGATCCCTATTCTCTCTTCAGTGGGTCCCTTGTTCGAGCCTGCCTGTATTGTAAGACTGTTCTTTGATCTTAACCTTTTCCCTGGCATCGGTCAGGCTTCACTTCCATTGTTGTTCCAAATAAAGGCACATAAAAAAGTTTGGCATCGAAATATGAGAGGGGAGAAAGATAAATGCTGAGGCAAATTTGTAAAACCAGAGGCTGTGGAGCCCAACAGGTGTGGAATAGAAGGGAAAATAATGGAGAAGCAGGTGATTAGCATTCATCAAGAGAAACTCATAGGAAAGAATATCCAAAACAATACTTATAGCTTCAAGTTGCTGTATATTTAACGATGTACACAGCATAACAATAAAGAGACTGAACTTAAAACTCAACCTGAGAGTGTGAATATGATCTCTTAGCCATTATTGAGACTTGGTAGCATGGAACAGTAGTCATGGAACAATGTCTCCAGTGGACGCCAGTCCTCATTTGTGTGATGTCCCTATCTATCCAAGTGATCTCCCTGATTCTCTTCTTTAAAAACTGGTGAAATTGATGAAGCTAAGCTTTATCTCTGTTTCTTTTTTAGTTCTGACATTCTATGAGCATGGCCCACTGCCCACTCTCAAAATTGAGTCTGTACATTATGGGCTCAGCCAAATGCTCATTTCAGGTTTTTTTTTTTTTTTTTTTTTTAAAGAGTTCCACATGTCCCAGGAACAGAAGTAAAATTATAGTTATTGGAAGATGATGGCATATGAAACCAGCTACGTCAGTTGTAAAACACATCAACTTTGTGCAATATTTAATCTCTGATTTCATAAAAATCATGACATTTTGGCATCCAGCTCATGAAAGATCTATCACTGGTCCAGTTTGTACTACCCTCTAGAGACCATTTTTCCCCCGACTTGATACTTCTAAAAGGTTCTTAAAAGTTATTTGAGTGAAACATTTCTACTGTGCAAAGGCTGTGAAGGGTACAGGTCATACAGAGAAGAAACTTTAAGGATAAGAAGCCTTTTGCCTTTTCTGGATGTGGAATCAGGAATCCCGTTTCAGCCAGCAGTGTGAAAGAAAGGAGCATCAATGAATTGGTCTTTCAGTTCTGAGACCAGGATGTCTATAATCTGGAATGCAAGGTTCAACCAGATATGCATTTGAATCCAAGCTCTGCCTTAATGACTAAGGCATTCAGTCTCTCAGAACCTCAGGTTTCTCAGTAAAATGGGGACAATATTGCATATTTCATAGTTGTATTTTAAGGAATAAAAGAGGTAACATATGGAGCATTTTTTTGGCACACAGGAAATACTTAGTAAATGTTGCTTTATCATTGTTATTTATTATTTATGAAGCATCCAAAATGGGGTCTGTTGTTTAGTCATTATGTTGAGTCCAACTCTTCATGATCCCATGGACTGCAGCACGCCAGGCTTCCCTGTCCCTCAGCATCTCCTGGAGTTTGCCCAATTTCATGTCCATTGAATCAGTGATGCCATCCAACTATCTCACCTTCTGTCTCCCTCTTCTTCTGCCTTCAATCTTTCCCAGCATTAAGATCTTTTCCAGTGAGTCAGCTCTTCACATCAGGTGGCCAAAATGTTGGAGCTTCAGCTTCAGCATCAGTCCTTCCAAAGAGTATTCAGGGTTGATTTCCTTTAAGATTGACAGGTTTGATCTCTTTGCTTTCCAAGGGGTTCCCAAGAGTCTCTTCCAACAGCACAGTTCAAAACCACTAATTCTTCAGTGCTCTGCCTTCTTTATTGGCCAGCTCTCACATCCCTGTGTGACTACTGGAAAGACCATAGCCTTGACTATATGGACCTTTGTCAGCAAAGTGATGACTTTGCTTTTTAACACACTATCTAGTAGGAATGGGTCTATCCAGTAGGAAACACACCAATAAAAGCAAAAATGAGTTTCTCACTTCAAATTACACTTTCTAAATTTCTGAGTTCTTATCTTAAGCGAGATTTTACAATTTAAAAGGACAAAATTTGGTTTCTTAGAAATTAAGAAAAATGCAGTTCACACATGAAAAAGCAAGAATATGTTGGCATTAAAAGCAGTAAATGATTTAAACCAATTAAATAGACTATGAAAATAGAATATTTTTTTATACCTCCCACATATGAAAAGCAACTTCTCAGTTGTAAGTTCTAGTTATGATATTATTTGCAAAATAGTAAAAGAATTTGCAGGAACATTTCTATTTAAGGAACTAGTTCTATTTTTTGAACAGTTACCACCACTGAGCTGTTTGTTTGCCCTCTCCCTTTATTTATAAACTAAGTAGACACTCAAAAGAAATGGTAAAACCATGTTTTTGGATAAATAGTGCGTTTGGATACCCATGCTAAGAACTGTATATATGTATATGTGTGTATGCGTGTGTTTATATGTGTGTGTATGTATGTGTGTATGGGTGTATATGCGTGTGTGTGTATCCTTTTTATAGAAAAGTGAGGAAAACCAAGGTAGCATCGGTGGATTGTTAAGAACTCTTGAAAAGGAAATATTTGGATAGATTTTCTAATCTAAAGCCTAGTTTGGGAAAAATAATAAAAATAATGACTTTAGAATTATATGATATTTTATAGGTCTTCAATAAACTTGTATTTGTAGGTTTTCTAAAAACCATGCTTTTGAATGAATGGACTGCTATCCAGTTTTCTTTCCTCAGAGGATGACTAAAGAAGTAATATTTTTCTTTAAATGTGCAAGCAATTATTTCTGTTTGACTTTGTTGCATAAAGACTTTTCTTCAGCATTCTTGAGAACTGTAACAGGAATAAATGTTAGTGAATTTTTGCTGATGCTCCCTCTGAAGTTTTACACTGAAAACTAAGCATCTCTTCTGCCTCTCTGTACTTCATGCATCTCTTCTGTGCTGCTTGTCAGATTGCACTGGAAATGCTTTAAGGGCAGAAGTTAAGAAGTTTTGAATCCCTGCTGTTTGACATGACATGTGCTCGATCACATGGATGGAATGAACAGTTGAAAAATGAACAGAATGAACATCTTGGGGAAGAAGCAGGGGTGGTAAGCAAGCTCACAGACAGAACACTGTTAATATCCTTGAGACCATGATTCCTGTTTAGATGGGACTAGCTGGGAAGGGAGTTATCTGAGAACTCTAGAGTATCAGAAAGGCCCAGAATAGGATTCAGCGCCTCCTTCATTTATTTTCCAAATCTCCCTATAATAATGTGGTTTGGGAGAAAGAATATACATTAGTTCAGTCATTCTTAGGAAAGGAAGTACCACCCCCAGCAGGCATTCTGCTTTGGAAAGGAAGTACCACCCCCAGGGAGGCATTCCGGAAATTGTGGAAGAGCATGTTTGGGTTGTTAAATATTTGGGAGGAGTCTTCACTGTCATTTAATAAAGTTGGGTCCAGGGATTCTAATTGTCTTGCCATGTGTGGGAGAGCCCTACACAGCAAATGTATACATATCCTCTGTACATCTCAAACAATCTTAACCTGGAAATGAACTCCAGCTGACGTGTGAACACAGGTGCTTTTTATGTGGTTTTAATATGCAGTTTATTTACTAGGAAGTGCAACTGATATGTAAATTGAGAAGAGTATGATATTTTACTTTTTGAAAATTTCTCAAAAGTGATTCATCATTTCAAAACATTGTGAAACTGTGTTGGTTGTGTATATGAGTGGTTGACAGGACCCCTGCCAGTTTCCATGTGTGTCTTATTATATGGATGCTTCTATGTTGCATGGCAGGCACCAGACTACTTCAACACATCTTCCGTAAGTCAGGTCTCAGCACTTACATAATGAAGTATGTGTGGTTTCTTACCAGTTAACATTTTTTAATTTCTTCTTCATGCTAGTGTTGAGTGTTATATTGAGCTTTTGTGTGAAGGTTGGTTATATAGTTCCAAAAGCCATTTTCTGAATCTCTTAGCCAGAAGTGTTTTAAGTCTTTTTCAGATTTTAGAAAACCAATGAAGTACCTACTCCTGATAGCATGTAACACTCTTGGAGGAATATGGGAGAGCTCCTGTAACCAAACACATTGATTTTGTTGTTGCAAATATTCATAATAGGTGGGATAAATAGAATAAATTACTCTCATCAGTTCAGGTCAGGGGATGCAACCATGTGAAGTTAGGTGCCAAAATCTGGCAAGAGTTTTTAGATTTCAGAGCTTATGGGTTTTAGAATTATGGAGAAGAAATGGTGGAATGAATGCATTATATATATGTAGGTGGATTACAGTGCTATGTATTTTATTCCAGGATAGTAAAAGGACTATTAAAATGCTTGGTACAAAAACAGACATGGGGTGTGATGCAGTTAAGGATCACTGATGGAGCTGAAGAAATTCAGACTTCTGAATAATGATATGCAGTGAATCATTGACCGAGTTATAGCCTAGACTTGATTCTGAAGCAGTTCCCAGAGGCTAGAGCTCATTCATGAAATATGGAAATGTACAAGCCAGGTTATTTATCTTTATCTTCTTTCACAGCAAGGGGTTGCACTCAGGGCCACTGGTGCTTTGTTGATACCAGAATGTTATTTACTCCTTTGAAAAGTGAAATGTAAAGAAGCAATCAAAAAAGCCAGATGCTCTCTCCAGATTGCTAAAAAAGAAATTTTGTCCTTTTCCATTTCCCATAAAAGTGCAGCTGTGCCTTCTAAAACTGGAACTGATTCATGTGCTCAGGTGCCAAGGCATAAAAATCAAGAGCGGAGAAAGCTGAAACAAGATATTTCAGAATAGAAATAGGAAATGAGACTAGGGAGAGAGGTAACTGAAAAGAAAGTAAATGAAAAAGTAGAAAGGAAAGAAAAAATAGTGTGTGGGAACACTTTGATGGGGTAAAGTGTGCATAGAATTTTATTAAAGAGTGAATTTATTAGATAAGAAATAATCATTCATCCACCCGATTGTTTTAGTTAGGTTGGGGCCTTGGGTTTATCCATTCAAATCCTCTGGCTTGTATTTTTACTTTTAAAAATACAGGATCCAAAGACAATGAGTAGAGAAGTTTAGAAGAAACCCAACCTTGTCAATTCTGAATGCAGTTTTCTTTTCACATTAGAACTTGAGCTTAAGTGAATACTCCTGAGAATGAGGAGAAAGGACAGACTTGAGATGTATTTTGAAGGGGGCACAAACAGTGCTTATGGCGCTTTCTAGGTAGAGAGAGACAAAGGAAGGGAAAAGGGTTGAGAAGAGTAGAAATTTGCTAAAAAGAGGAGTGTTATTGCCAGAAGTGGAGATGATTAGAAAGAGGAAGATGAGGCATAACGAAGCTCTGGTTTAGATATTTTATGCTTAAGTGATAATCACATCTTGTTGAAAAGGCCCAGTTGGCTTGTGAAAATAAAGGAAGTCATCAAGTGACTTTGAACCATCAGTACATTTTCATCCAAAGGCTCCATTTTCCTTAAGCCTGTTTATGAGCAGATCAGCTCCAGACAGTTAAAGATTTTTGCATTTGGAATTTTTGATTCCAGGGAAGTGAGCACCTAGGAGTTTTTGCCTGGACAGTGCTTTGTAGTAATAATACAGAACCATTTTGGTGAAATTCCCTCAGTGACTTAAGTTTGTTGGTTGTAAGCAACGTGTGTGGGTATGCTCGGTTATGTCTGACTCTTTGTGACCCCATGGACTGTAGCCCTCCACACTCTGTCCATGGAATTTTCTGGGCAAGAATAGTGGAGTGAGTTGCCATTTCATCCTCTAGGGGATTTTCCTGACTCGGGGATCAAACCCACGTCTCCTGCACTGGCAGTTGGATCCTTTAGCGCTGTACCACCAGCCACACAAAGCTATTCAAGCCAGGTTAAGTAAACAGTTGGCTTAAATAGAGGTATACATGGCAGGACAGGCCTCATGAGGAGGAAAGAGCTAGAAATCCCTAGGAATGCAAGGGGCTGCTTTCTCCATCTTCTCTGCTGGAAGTTTTGCAACTGCTGTGTTCTAATTCCAAATAGTGTGATTGGGCTGGCAAGGGACAGGGTTGTCTCTGCCCACTTGGTAGAGCTGCTGGAACAGACATTATGTATAGGGGCATGGCCAAGGCAAACCATTTGAAAAGATACCTTCTAAATGCCATTCGCCACACCTTCCACTGAGTATGGGGAGGGTGGTGGGTTCTGGGCAGGTTGGCAGAAACATACCAAGAAAACAAATCTGTGAAAGCATACTGCTTTGTTAGAATATGAAAATGTTTTAAGAAAAGACTAGGTATGGACTTAGTTGGTTAACTTTATTATAATTTCATAAGATAATTAAAATGATCTCATTTCTTAATTTTACAACTAATTGAAAAACATTTTGATACACCTTCTAAGAGCCTTCCAGTCATTGTTTTAGATGAAAGAATATAGCATTTATCAAAATTGTTTAAGTCTTTGTTTTAGAGCAGCTCACATGGAAAGGAGAGACTGTGAGAGGAAAAACCATCAGAAAACATGAAGAATAATAAAGCAGGCTAAGAAAAATAGTAACAGATTTTATCTAAGTTGTCAGGGAAGGCAGGATGACTATATAATTTACTGTCTCATGGAGATTCTTTGAGGACCAAAAAAGCATTATTTAGTTATCCTGGGATGACAGACATAGCTGGGACTGTCCCAGGCAACCTGGTCACCCTACTGAGAGTGTGACGTTTGAACAGACACCAAGAGAAATAGTGGAGGGGGTGATTATTTCAGGGGAAGTGGTTCAGGAATAGGGAATGCTTAATTATCCCAAAGAGTTGGGTCATTGGGAACTTAAAACTTTAGAATTTTTAAGATCAGGGGATTGCACTCTGGTGTGCCTACCCCCAAGGATAAGCTGTGTGAGGACTGGCTGACCTGCCACTTTGGAGCCTGACCCATGATACAGGTGACTGTCAGTGTGGAAGTAGAAGCATCTCGAGATGCCAGCCTTTTCCACCCTATGGTACAGAAAGATGGTGTTATAGAGAGGTTGCTTTGTAAAAGGCTGGACTCAGTTTGTGGCTCTATTTTGTGAAGTCCTTTCTGTCTGGAGACTTGGCTCAATCAAAGCCTAATGGCTGCTGTAGGATAAACTGCCCCCTCTATTTTCTGGGTGTGCTCTTTGCCTCACGCATGAGCCTCTTCTGGATGTCCTGAAAGAGCTTGAGCCGCTTACCCTGCTGGTGTGGACTTTCACAGTTCAGCTCCCTGAGAACCCTATAGCTATCTTCTTATTGCCACCTGTTCTCCATGTACCCTGCCCAGCTCAGGAAGGCCATATTCTGTCACAAAACTACACTCTGGGATTAGTAAACTAGGCGATCTAGCAGCTTGGAGAGGTTGAACTCCTTAGTTCCTCTCCATCATAAAGTACCTATGGTAACGGAGATATTGTGCTGCGTAAAAACAGCAACAGCACCTTGAGATTAATAGCTATGACTCATTGAGGCCAGGTGCTTAAAAACATTGGTTAAAAACTCCAGTCTTCACTTACCCATGAGACAGGTATAATATTAAGTTTATCCATATGAAGTTATTTATACTCTATCGTTTTGACCTACAGAAATGACAGTTTCATCTGATTAGACCTAAGATTTTACATGCAAAGGAAGGGAAGCACAGGGCAGTTACAAAATTTTTACCAAACTTTACACGCCCTGACTCAGAGTTGGCATTTTAATGCGAGGCAGTTAGCTCCTGGCTCATTGGTCCTGCCACTGTGACTTCCTGGCTACTGGATCTTGTGGGAGGTAGACTGTTTCTTTGGGGAGATTTCAGGCTGGAACGTATAGCTGTAGAGAGATTTGCAGAGCCTCCAAAATGCCCTAGTCCTGTGGAACTCTGACCTGGCGCTGGAGCATTTGGACCTGAGGGTGAGACTGTAGTACTTTGCTCCTAGACTCTAAGAAGACACTGTGAGGCTAGAAATTGAAAAGGAAAGTGGGCCAAATAGTCGACTTAGAGAGAGTCTAGATGAGAGAATGTGAGAGGTCAATTGCTATGGCCCGAATGATAAACAGGAGGGTGCCTGAAGCCAAAAGGCAGAAGCCAGGGCCCAGTGTGGGGAGCCTGTTTCCCAGTGTGGGGCTCCTCAGATACCAAGTCCCCTGAGAGCTGTCTGGAGGCAAACAGGGTGGCAAGTTGCATTCTTGCAACTGAACCGAAGGCAGCTGTAGGAATGAGACCAGGCCCCAAAGCCTCTCTGTTTCTGTCCTGCTGCTGCAACTCAGTTTTTGTGTTTTCCTGTGGATAACTGTAGCTCCTCTTTCCTCGTTTTTACAAACAGCTTTCTCAGTGTCCTCATGCAGATGCTGAACAGTGATGACCCCAAGGATGCCCCTAAATTCCAGTGGCCACAAACACTAGTGAAAAGTGTTGCTGTGTAGTTCAAAGTTTTTCAGCGAGAGCTGCCTATTGATCTGGCTTGGGTCAGAGGTCCCTGAAGCCCGGGCAGGTTCCATACACAGTCCCTAAGGAGGACACACAGTACCATAGGCAAATTTTCAGGCTTGTTATAGTTGCCATTAAGCCAAATTGAGAAGCCAACAGGAAGTTTGAATTTTGCTTTTTTTCTCTTCTGATGTGTCTCCTCGCTGGAATCTTCACCTCTTATTCCAGTATTGCAGCCTGCCCTCCCTTGATCCAGTCTCCCATGTCATAGGAGGCTGTGATAGCCTGTTTCCACACTCCCCGGAGTTTCCTTTGAAAAATAAGTCCAACAAATGGGAGTATTGGTTCTAAAATAAGATGGGTTCTGACCTTAGGTAATGTGAGAAAGATTGGTTATACTCTGTAAAAAAAAATTAAAGATTATGGACATATAAAGAATAATCACTTAAGATTTTTAGAAAAATAAACATTTGGAGAGATATCAACAAGCCAGCCAGTCCTTTTAGTCTAGGACTGTCCTTCATTTCCCTGGGAGTAGGGAATGACAACCCACTCCAGTATTCTTGCCTGGAAAATTCCATGGACTGAGGAGCCTGGTGAGCTACAGTCCATGAGGTCACACAAATTCAAACACAGCTGAGCAGCTGAGCACACAAGCAGGCACTTGTGTTCTAGCGCTTGAAGTCCCTGGTCCCCAGAAATCCCCCTTCGTCTCAGGCACACTGGTACTATTTGTCACCTAATGAATGCATTTTACCTCTGTAGAGTAGTAGTTATCAAGGGTAAAGAAGCATATTTTCCTTCTTTTCCTTATAAAATGATGGGGTTAATCCACACTGTTTATCCCTGTAAATCAATACTATTAATAGCTTTAAAATTGCACATTTCTTTGAACTGAGGTTCAGTCAGCATCCAAGTTTGGCAGGTGTGGATTTACCCCATCATATATGGGTGTAAGAAACAGTCTATACAAATATAATATTCTGCTTTCCTTGTTCTAAACCGGCATGTCTCAAATTTGGATGTGCATGGGAATCCCCTGGGGATCTTGTTAAATAGCAGATTCTGAGTCAGTAGCTCTGGGCAGGGTCTGAGGCTCAGCATTTCTAACAAGCTCTCAAGCCAAGTGATACTATTAATGCTCTGTCAACTACACATTCACTAGAAGGATTCTAAATCATAAAATCTATTTCTCAGAACCCCTACTCTTGGATAGAAAAAAACTTTAATTAGAATATTATTTTGGGGTATGCCCCTTGAGAATTATATAAGAATTGTGAGGGCTTATTTGGTGATTGGAAAATGAAGAGATGGACTTTGCTTACTATTTCCTAAAGCAGTGAGAACGAAAGAGAAACCAATGTCTTTATAAATTTTCCTGCAACACACATATAGGCATTCCATTTTAAACCCAGGTACTTGTTTTAATTTTTAAAGCTCAAATTTGTCCTGCTATCCATATAGAACTTCTTGTGCTTCCGGTAATAGATGTCTGACTTTGCAAACAATTACTGATGGAATGTCTGACCACTTTGGCTGCCAACATCATCACCTGATTGAAAATTAAAATTTTCTCTAAGTTCTTTGAGTGATCCTTTTGCAAAATCAGCTTCTTCTGATCCCATTTCTTTGACCTGAAGTGTAAGACATGGCATGTGAGAACAGTTGGAAACTCAAGGACTCAACGAATGCAAAATCTTATTCTCACAGCTTTATGATAAATTGAGTGCCACCTGGACAGCTTAGTAGAAAATGCTTCTCAAGATGTCCTTGGTCATCTTTTAGATTAGAGACCTTTATTTGATGATCTTGGCATATTTCTGATTGATCGGAATAAGAGACCCAAGGAAGGAATAAACAGAGAGTGTTAGTCCATTTTCTGAAGTGTGGGTTTGGTGCTGGCTGAGCCTGGGCAGACCTTGATCTATCCTGAACAGATGCCTTGAAGAAGAAGTTAGCTGAGCTTTAGGGGCAGCTAATGTCTCCCAGGCTGCAGAATGTTATTAAGGCTTGATTGCAATCTCCTGACATGATAAAACTGAATTGAAGAACAGGAACTGCCTGCTTGGCAGCTCTGTGGACAGTTGGAAAGCTCAGAGAAGGCACAAGCATTAAAGAAGAAAGAATGCTGACAGAAGCTGGGCAGGCAGACAAGGCTATTTAGTTCAGAGGGGTGGGTGTTAATTAATTTATTTGGGGTGAATGAGATCTGATTTCTAAGCCAGACTACAAGCTGTTGCCAGTCTAGTTGGGGACAATGTCCTGCCAGCTATAGGAGTATCATCTGTTGTCTGGGTGGCTGATCTCAGACCATATCCATCTTGCTGGGTCCAGACTCGCCATGCTGTGTCAGTTGGACACCAGCAGCTCATTTTTCTTACCTCTCAATGTTACTCTTATTGTACATGCCTGTCTAGCTGCTTGTCTCTGCTTCACATTTCTCCCAGAGCTCCCCTGGAGCCCCAAAATGCTCTGTGGCATGTGGAGAGAAGGAAACCGGGAGTGAATGGAAAGTTACCTTTCCTTCTAGAATGGCATAATTTTAAATGGATAAAGTTTTGGCTTCCTATACTTCTAAGATGGGTCAAATATTATCCAGAAAATATAAGTTAGTCATTATAATGCACTAAAGCAGATATCAGGCTCATGGTAGCCCAATCTCCTGTCTGGTCTCTGCTTTCTCATCACCCAAAATTATTTTCTCTCAATTCCATTGTTTCACATAACAAAGGGCCTGTTTCATGATGTCCTCCCACTTGCAGTTCTATGGAGGCGTTTATTATAGTAATTAATTTTTCAAGGCCAAAAATGGTATGACGTGTTATGAAGTGAAAATAGAAATGAGTGCAAGTTTGTGGGTAATTTTAAAATGTATTTTGACATAGTGGAAAGAGCACTGGATTTGGGTCAGAAGATCTGGTTCAAGCAAGTCACTTAAAATACAAGGAGCCTCTCTATGTTTGTCAAAACTCCTTAATCTCTAGCCTTAAAAGGATGAACTATATTGCATGTAAATTAAGCCTGTCTAAATACATCTTGAAAAATCGGAGGAATAACTCTGCTTTATTTATTATGAAGATAAGACATTCTCATCTAAAAATGCAGTAAAGCAGACACACAGACACAAATAGTAATCATATTATTTCAACCATGAGATGATCACATATCTATTTTCTGCTGACAGTGGGGTAGATTCATACCATCCTGCTGTTCTGGGTGATTTTATCACCACTGATCCATGCAAAGCCTTTCCTCTCCACCCATCCCATACTCCCAGTACCGTTTCCCTCCTCTGACTTAAATATACCTACGGAACATACTTTGGTTTATATTGCCTGTGTAAAATATGTACTGTTATTTGTGCATGCGTTTGTTTTTCTTCTATTGACATGATATGTTATTGTCTGTAGAACTCATCCTATTTCTGAATTATTTTATTCAATATAAATACTGTGTATTGTTTTGTATATCACAATTATGTGTAAATTTAGTGCATTGATCCAAATTTCTACATAGCACTTAAAGAGCTATTATTTCCAGTGTCCCAATGCAATCCACACAGTATTGAAATAAACCTCCTTGTACATGACCCCTTAGGGACTTGTGAGGTCATGTCTCTAGGTTATATACCTGTGAGTGGGTTTGTGGGGTTTGTGGGTCAAGAGATCTTGAAGGTTTGCATAAGTGTATACACCAATCAATTATTTTAGGAGGCCCTCAGTTTTCCACACATCTTCAAACATTTATGTATTTAATTTACTTTCTGTCTATATATTTTAAAAATAGAAATTTTCTTGTCTTATAATTTACTTCCAAAAGTGTTCTATAGTGGATATTTTTTTTTAGATTTAGCACAATATTCTAATGTTATATTCAAAGTTAGGTCTTAATTATTGGACTGTCATCATTTGTTTAACTGATGCTCTGTTTTGTAATATTCAAGAAAATATTATTCCAAGATAGGACATAAACAAGTCTACAGTTAAGCCAATATAATTATCAAAATAATTAATTGAATCTTGGATATTTAGACCTAAGAAATAGATTCTGACTCATGTCCAAATACCCGTGATTCAACTATTTAATTTGATAATCATATTGCCTTAATGATAGACTTGTTTATGTCCTATCTTCTTGCCTGGAGGATTCGATGGAGAGACGAGCTTGGTGGAGTACAGTCCATGTGGTCACAAAGAGTCAGACATGACTGAGCAACTTTCACTTTCACAGGGATCTACATCTTAGCAATCGTGGAGTGTTGATAAGTGAAATATTTCGGTTACAGGAAAGTAATGAAGTTTTGACTGTATTAGAAGTAATTCATTAAGTAAGAGGATAAACTGAAAAGAAATGAAAACATGAGTTCCAGAGCAATTCTATCAAATTGCTGTGCATGCATGTAGCTGATGGAAATAAACAACACAATCAGGTATCTCATATCCTTTATGTAGAGGGATACAGAAACTAAGTGCCTAAACTCATTGGATGGAATTATCTTAGGATAGAATATAATTAAAATAATAAACTGCCCAGTTTTAGCAACTGTTTACTTTTCATATGCTAGACTTCCTTGTAAATTTCCTTATCAAGTTGAGTAAAATTAAGCCAATGTTTGTTTCATTCTTCAGTGATTTAATATCTCAAGTGTTTGATGTATGTACTGATTACTCCTTCACACACACTCACCCCTCCCCTCGCCATCCTTGATACAAAGAGATACTCATTGTATTGAATGTTAGGGTGATACTATGATACTTTCAGATCTTCAGTGATTTGCTATAAATTACTTTTGGAGAATTCAATATTGACATGTTGAACAAAATATCTGATATTAAAAAGAATTTATTTCAACAAACAAAAATTAAGCAGATTCATAGGCTTTGATTAAGAAGTCTTTGAAAGAGAGTCATTAGCCTTTTAGATTGTATGCATGTAATGCACAAAATGATGTACATAAAAGGAATTTTAGAAACCTTAGTGTAAGAAAAAGAAAGATGAGTGCTGGTCATTATTCTTTTCTGAAGTGTAATATTCTGCGTTATCTGAAATTTAGCTAGACTTTTCTTAAAGGAGTGAGGAAAACTTAGGAAAAAAATGAAATAACCTTACATAAAAATGTTCTCTTTCAGTGATAAGATGTTATTCACCACGCACTGTGCTTTGTATCAGAGCAGAATAATTTAGGTTAATTATTTATCAAGGACAACTATATCCTTAATAGGAGCGCTCACAGAAGACTTTATACTAGGAAACATCTCATTTTTTTCTTGTCTACTTCCTTGGAAAAAAGGGAATTATTTTCTGTGAAGAACACTATTTTTAGGATACTACCATTTTAAAACTAATAATTGCAGGTACCTTGGGAAATTTTAGAGGTTAAAATATTCCTATTCAATCACTCTGTGTTGGTATTTGAACTGTATGACAACTTTAAGAGGAAGATGAAAAGCAAGTCACTTTCTGTATGAGCGAGGATTAGTTCTGTTTGTGTTTGCACAGGCAGGATCGAGGCCAGTACCGGGTACATGAAATATGCTAAAAATATTTGCTGAATAAATTAATGAATTGAGAAATTAAGCAATTGGATTTGCAAAGGAAAAAGTGAAAATATAAAGATGAGGATTCACTTTCTGAAAGGTTACAGACATTCAACTTCAAATGTTTCATTGACATAGGACCCAGCTGTGGGATCAACAATGAACTGAGAAGAGTTTAATCTCTTTGTGTCTCACTTCACTTTCTTCAGTCTGGAAAGTGGATATATTCATATTTAACTCCTGTCTTTATTTTTCCTATGCTTCTCTTTTCTAAATTGTTTTGAAATTTTTTTATGTTGCTATAGTATATGCAATCTATAGACTTCTTTTAGTCTCTGTAAAAATTGTGTAAACATAAATGGAAGTAATGATAGCTGTTTTGCTTAAAATCAAATTAGAACACTTCTAAGGCTTAAAAATTTCTTAATAAACAATCACTTGTAAACATATATGAAGGATTATTTTTAACACACACCCTGCTTATTACTGTTCTAAGTAAAATATAAGATTATTTTTCCCCATCGTCAGTCACCATTAATGGGCTGCTCCAGCTCCAGAATCTATTGGCCCATGTAGAGTTACTGCCTGACTAACTATTTATTCTCATCCATAAAATGGATATTTCATAATCCCCTATGCTCAGGAAGGGGCTTCCCTGGTGGCTCAGTGGTAAATAATCCACTCACAATGCTGGAGATGATGGTTCAATCCCTGGGTTGGGAAGATCCCCTGGAGAAGGAAGTGGCAACCCACTCCAGTATTCTTGCCTGGGAAGTCCTATGGACAGAGGAGCCTGGAGGGCTACAGATATGGGGGTCACATGGGTCGGACACGAATTAGCAACTAAACCACTACCACATTCTCAGGAATATTATGAGATTAAATAAGATAAAAGGCAGTGTTCTCTGTCTATTTAACGCAGTTCATTCCTCCCCATCCTCACAGCTGGCAGGTTGCATTTGTGCTGTGAGAGGTGATCAACATGGGCAAGAGAAATCTTGGTGGCTTCAGAGATGCTCCATTCTGAAATATATGAAAGATCTGAGCCTATCCCATAGAAAGGTGAGAGGAGCCAGAGTCTGGCTTTGACCACACAGAGTGAGAGTCAGATGGAGCTGGTGTCCTTGGAGGAGAGCAGAGAGCAGAGGAGGAAGATGGGGAGGAGATGGAAACTGGAGGAAGAAGTCTTGGATATCCCTCTGAGGCTGACTTTATTGGCTAGAAAGGTGACTGTATGGAGACTGCAAATAAGTGAATGAACCATTCTCGGGACCCCAGTGTCCTGACAGGCTTCTAGTAAAAATACATGTTTCCAGGTAATGAAGTTCTTTGCTGCCTGTTACTCTGGATGTTAAATAAAAGTGATATGTATATGAACATTGTGGCATATGCCCATATTTCATTGACTCTAAGGGGCTATTAATATTAGCTGTAAGATGCATCTTTATTTTATAAACCTCTAGGAAAGTAAAAAAACAAACAAACAAACAAACCTGCTTTTAATTTAATCAAGGCACAATATTTTGTGACTTGAAATTTTTAGTTTAAACATATGGAAAAAGCTTTTAAAGGTATATTTACACATAGATTACTCATATGTATTACTCTTGAACATACATATAAACGCAAATAAATGTGAAACAAATTAATTAGGATGTTTCTAAATGTGTTCATATGCAGAGTTTAATGATTATGAATCACCTTTCCACTCAGAGTAATTGATATGTGTGCTTTTTAACACAGGGCTATTAGTCCTTCCTGCAGTCAAAAGTACTGATGTTGCAATGTTTCTCAAAAGTATGCTACACCATTGCCTCAGAGTTGCTCCCAAGCCAGTGACAAGAGTCTGCAAGTTTACTGTGCCGGCAGTGACAGCTTTGTCATGACTGTCGCAGGGTGATTTGATGGTCAGATGCCCAATAATTTCAGAGATGTTAACACAGTGAAAAATGCAAGCCATAGAATGGATGAAATACTCAAATATCCTGGGACCCTCAGATGCCTCTGTAACTCCTTAGACAGCATTCCAGGTTGGGTCTTGCACATTTAATGCACTGGCGAATATGTGCTGCAGCTTCCGCAGCTGGAGGGAACACATGATTTCTCAGTTACAGTGACTCCAGCCTTCAATAGATGGATGGATGGATGGACCTCAAGGTTCCCAACTCCCAAACCTCTAGAATTAAAGAAAAGGGGGTTCAGTGAGTCTCACTTGAAAAATGGCACAACTGTTTGTGAGTGTAGCCCCGTGTGGAATGTATTCTCCCTTTGGCTTATGCCGATCATTACCCATCACACTTGAAGCTGCCTAAATATGCCTGACAGATGTCAGCAGCTGCCTCTGCCCCTTGGGAGCCCACAGTGTCTGTGCCCAATAGTAGTGTTTTCTAAAGCTTCCAGTGATTTTTATCTCTAGGATGTCAGAGATGTGGGAGTTCTTATACATAGTGGGGATGAAGGACGGTCTTCTTAACTCTTCGTTTCATTTTATTCCCTACTCCCAAAGGAGCAAAATTCATTCCTAGAGTTCCGTGAATCTTCCAGGAGACCTCTGGCTTCTGGCTGTCATCCTTGCAATATTAGGGCTTCAAAGCATTCCAAGTTTCTGAGAGCTAAACAGAAACCAAGATAACATCTCCATTATTCCCTCACATCCATCACCTATACTCTCTCATGCCTTCCTTGCCAAGGCAAAATATATCAAACTCTTATCACTCTCTCATACTTCTTTTAGCCACAAATCAAGAGTGATCCCTGTGCATTGCAACTGGTGCAAAATGAAGAGGCAGAGGAGGTGTGATGATCCATGTTCTATCACTAGTTTTAGCTTGATAGGAATGATGTTTTACCATTTGCACACATATTTCCTTCTTGGTATGAATTTAATCTTAATCTTACTTTGTTTCTCTCAGGAAGATGATAAACTTTTTGAGAACAAGGATTATCTCATGCACCTTTTGTGAACATCTTCTAGTGGTGGGCAGTCATTGTAAATGATTATTTTTATTTAGTTTCGTTTCTAACATGCCATATATTCATAGTGGGAAAAGATTCTATTTGCAAACCAAGCAGATGAAAGCCAAGTTAGTTAAATTATCTTAAAGTTTCAAGCTTATGTATGAAAAAGCTCCAAAGCTTTGGAAACTGCATTAACTCATTTTGTAAAAGATGCTGCAAATACATGTCTGCAAAGTCCATCTCTTTAAGGTGTATTTGGTACTTTGGGAGAGTTGAATGAGCTCTGTGTTTTGTGAGGTGATGTGATTTTTCAACCAAGAGCTCACATTTCGTAACCCATCATGTCTTCTCTTCAGGGAAACTCCCTTGGTCTTTCTTGGGCACCACTTTTGTGCTCTTAAAAAACTTTCTAGTTTACTTTTGGACCCAGATCTTACCAGGAACACAAAAACATTTCCAGATCTCTACATGAACATAGAATTTTTATTTTATTTTTTGTCTTGCTGGCTCCCTGTTTTTCCTTTCCTTGCCAATTTTAACCTTCATCTCAGACAGTAGAATCAACAGGGCCCTGTTACCTTGGCAACGATGATAGGATAATAGAATTAGAATGTCTCAATGCTTCATGCTAGCATCATGCTCTTGAAAGCAAAAGAAAACACAATTATGAAATATAACTTGTGGTACTTTAAAGTGGCAGTATCCATTCATTTTAACTATATGCCATTTATTAATGAAAGATAATCTATGTTGAACTTTTAGTGATTTAAAAACAGTTCAACCACAAGAATAAGACAGGCAGTCTGTCTCAGGATAAGGTTTTCATATATGTGTGTGTGTGTGTGTATATATATATATATATATATATATGTAGTCAGCTTTGTGTGTTTCTTTTGACATTCTACTTTTTCATCAATTTAAAGAAAATGACCAAGAAAAATTTATCAACAGGTAGTCTTTGAGAGTGCTGCCATTTTATCTGAAATAGATTTGAACATTCTTGAGGCTCTTTCTATTTTCTATAAGCACATTGTCACTATAGAATAGTAAATTGACACTCTAGGGATTTAGACTTCCAAGCTACCACATTCAGCACTGATATTCTGTTGAATTATGCTGCTGATTGGTAAAGGGGGCTTTTGCTGATGTTTCTAATAGTTTGGCTCCTCTGTTCTTTTGTTTCTGTCCTAATTCTGGAAAATCTTAAGTATAAACCTGGTCTTTATGATATCAAGAATACCTTGAGTATTTTTGGGTCTGACTCAGTATTTTTTTCAATTGACATATAGTTGATTTACAATGTAGTGTTACTTTCAGGTGTATAGCAAAGTGATTCAGAACAATACAAATATACATGTTATTTTCCAGATTCTTTTCTATTAGTGGTTGTTATAAGTTGTTGAATATAGTTCCTTATGCTATAGAGTAGAGCTTTATTTATCCATTTTATATGTAGTAGTGTGTACCTGTTAATTCCAAACTTCTCAAGGTCCTATTTTACCCTGCCACTTCTGCTTCCCCCTTTGGTAACCAAAGTTTGTTTTCTACATCTGTGATACTATTTCTGTTTTATAAATAAGTTCATTTGTATTATTTTTTTAAGATTCTCTATATAAGTGATATCATATGATATTTATCTTTCTCTCTCTGATTCACTTCACTTATTATGATGCTCTCTTTTTCCAGTGCGGCAAATGGCATTATTTCATTCTTTTTTTTATGGCTGAGTAATATTCCTTTGGTTTTAGAAAAGGCAGAGGAACCAGAGATCAAATTGCCAACATCTGCTGGATCATGGAGAAAGCAAGACAGTTCAGAAAAACATCTATTTCTGCTTTACTGACTATGCCAAAACCTTTGACTGTATGGATCACAAGAAACTGTGGAAAATTCTGAAAGAGGTGGGAATACCAGAGCACCTGACCTGCCTCTTGAGAAATCTGTATGCAGGTCAGGAAGCAACAGTTAGAAGTGGCCGTGGAACAACAGACTGGTTCCAAATAGGAAAAGGAGTACGTCAAGGCTGTATATTGTCACCCTCCTTATTTAACTTATTTGCAGAGTACATCATGAGAAACGCTGGGCTGGAAGAAGCAGAAGCTGGAATCAAGATTGCCAGGAGAAGTATCAATAACCTCAGATATGCAGATGACACCACCCTTATGGCAGAAAGTGAAGAGGAACTCAAAAGCCTCTTGATGAAAGTGAAAGAGGAGAGTGAAAAAGTTGGCTTAAAACTCAACATTCAGAAAACTAAGATCATGGCATCTGGTCCCATCACTTCATGGGAAATAGATGGGGAAACAGTGGAAACAGTGGCTGACTTTCTCTTTTTCGGCTCCAAAATCACTGCAGATGGTGATTGCAGCCATGAAATGAAAAGACGCTTACTCCTTGGAAGGAAAGTTATGACCAACCTAGATAGCATATTCAAAAGCAGAGACATTACTTTGCCAACAAAGGTCTGTCTAGTCAAGGCTATGGTTTTTCCAGTGGTCATGTATGGATGTGAGAGTTGGACTGTGAAGAAAGCTGAGCGCCGAAGAATTGATGCTTTTGAACTGTGGTGTTGGAGAAGGCTCTTGAGAGTCCCTTGGACTGCAAGGAGATCCGACCAGTCCATCGTAAAGGAGATCAGCCCTGGGATTTCTTTGGAAGGAATGATGCTAAAGCTGAAACTCCAGTACTTTGGCCACCTCATGCGAACAGTTGACTCATTGGAAAAGACTCTGATGCTGGGAGAGATTGGGGCAGGAGGAAAAGGGGATGACAGAGGATGAGATGGCTGGATGGCATCACCGACTCGATGGACGTGAGTTTGAGTGAACTCAGGGAGTTGGTGATGGACAGGAAGGCCTGGCGTGCTGCGATTCATGGGGTCACAAAGAGTCGGACACGACTTAGTGACTGAACTGAACTGAATAATTTGTAATTTTTTCTAGGTTGTCCATTTTATTGGCATATAGTTGTTTATAGTAGTCTCTTATAGTCCTTTGTATTTCTGTGGTGTCAATTGTAATTTCCTCCTTTTCATTTCTGATTTTATATATTTGAGTCTGGTCCCTTCCGGTCTGCAATTTCTGCTGAAAAATCAGGAGATAACTCTATGGGAGTTCATTTGTATGTTATTTGTTGCTTTTTTTTTTTTGATGCTTTTAATATTCTCTCTAATTCTTTAATTTTTGTCATTTTGACTACAGGATGTCTTGGTGTGTTCCCTTTTGGGTTAATTCTGTAAGGGACTTGTCACATCCTGGACTTGGGTGATTGTTTCCTTTCTCAGGTTAGGGATGTTTTCAGCTATTATCTCTTTAAATATTTTCTCAGACCTCTGTTTTCTCTCTTCTCCTTCTTGGATTCTGGGTTACCTATAATGCAAATATTAATGCCCCTGATGTTGTAAGAGGTCTCTTAAACTGCCCTTTTTCTTTTTTCTGTTTGGTGGCAGTGATTTCCACTACTGTGTCTCGTAGTTCATTAATCCATTCTTATTTAGTCACTATTGATTTCATCTAGTGTATTTTTCATTTTAGTTATTGTATTATTCACCTCTATTTGGTTCTTTATATTTTCTAACTAGTTTTTTAAAACTTCTGACTTCTCACTCTGTGCATATATTTTCTTTGAAAATTCTTTTATCATCTTTATAATAATTACTCTTAATGGTTTCTTGTGTAGATTGCCTATCTTCACCTCTCTCAGTTCTTCTTCTGGGGTTTTTATCTTGTTCCTTCATCTGAAAAATATTCCTCCGCTACCTCTTTTTGTCTAAGTTGCTCTTTGTATTTTTAGGTATGTGGTAGGTTAGTTACATTTCTTGACCTTGGAGAAATGACCCTCTGTAAGAGATGTCCTATGCTTCCTAGAAGTGCACTCCCCTACGGTCACCCAAGGTATATGCTCTAGTGGCCCCCCCTAAATGGGCTATTTGGGTCCCTCTGTTGTGGCAGGCTGACTATGTGGGCAGCCTGGTAGGCTTGGTTAGTCCCTGGTCTGGTTGGTTGCCAGGCTCTGTGTTATGAGGATGTTGTTTGCTGCTATTTAGTGGGGCCTGGTAACAAGGTGGTTGGTTGCAGAGCCCTAGTGGGCCCTGGGGCTCATGATGCCTCACTATGGGTGGAGTCAAGATCTCAAATGTTCTAGGCATATTGTCACTGGCATGTGAAGCCAGATCCTGGGGTTAGTGGCAGTTGCAGCTGGTTCCTGAAGTCTGATGGCAGGTCCCTGGGATCTGAGAGCTCAATTCAGATCACTAATGGGAGTTCCTGACACAGTTTGGTATGGGGCCCAGGGTGTCCTGAAGGTTATTTTGGCCTGTTAGTAGGTCGGAGGGGCCCAGCTGGTCCCAGGATAGGGTCTGGCTTGCTGTTGGTAGGCTCACTCCCCAGGCTGCAGGATAGTAGTTCTCTTCCTTCTGGTGTCTGCCCCCTGATGGGTGAAGCTAGTGCAGGCTTACTGTTGGGAAGGGCCATGTCTGGCCAGGGGTGCTTGGCCCTCTGATGGGTAGGGGCATGTCTAGAGGTGGCTATGGGCTCAGGAAGTTTTTAAAGCAGCCTGTCTGCTGATGGTTGGGATTGTATCCCACCACTGTTAGTTTTTTGGCCTGAGGCATCCCAGCACTGGTATCTATCAGTTGTTGGTTGGGGCCAAGTCTTGGCCAAGATGGCAGCCCCCAGCAGCATTGTTCATGGAAGTATTTGAGTGTTCCCCAGTATTTCTCCCACCAGTGTCTATATCCCCAGGGTAAGCCTCATCCTCCATTCCACCCTGCCTCCAGAAGACTATCCAAAGCCAGGAAGGAGTTCTGGCCCATCGTCATATTAAACTACTCCTTTCGCCCTGGAGGGCTTCCTTGGTGGCTCAGCTGGTAAAGAATCCACCTACAATGTGGGAGACCTGGGTTCAATCCCTGGGTTGGGAAGAGTCCCTGGAGGGAACAGCTGCCCACTTCAGTATTCTGACCTGGAGAATTCTATGGACTATAGTTCACAGGGGTCAAAGAGTCACAGGTTCAAAGAGTCAGATATGACTGAATGACTTTCACTTTCACTTTCCTGGTACACATGAGATTTTGTGTGTGCCCTTTAAGGGTGAAGTGTCTATTTCTTTCAGTTCCATGGGGCTCCTGCAATTAGGCCCTGATGGCCTTTAAAGCCAAATGTTCTGGGTGCTAATCTTCCTGGTGCCAGACCCCCCAAGGTGGGGAGCCTTATGTGGGGCTCAGAACTCTCACACCTGTGGCAGAACCTCTGCAATATAATTATTCTCCAGTTTTTGAGTTGCCCATCCATGGAGTATGAGATTTGATTATACCATGTCATCCCTCCTATATTTTGTTGTGTTCCTTCTTTATGTCTTCAGTTGTTTGAAGAACTTTTCTGAGAGGGTCCAGTCTTTTTCACTGATGGTTGTTCTGCAGGTCATTGTGGCTTGGGTGTGCTCAGGAGAGCAGGTGAGATTAGAATCATCCTACTCTGCCATCTTGGACACTCTCCCCCAGTTCAGTCTTTTTGATGGTTTACTCATTAATATTTATTCTTGAGAGCCATACTCATTCATCCTATCTGATCTTTCTTCCATCCTGGGGCCTTTGGATTTACTTTTGTTATCATTCTATGCAGAATATTGAGAAGTAAGCATCCCATGTGTAGGATAAATGTATTTTTAAGTTCACTCATTGATTTCCTCTTCATTGGGAATTAAGAGATATCAGATTCATACGCCAATATCCTCAGGTAATAATGGAGTAGTTAAAAAATCTTTTTACCATAAAACGTGTTTATAAGTATTCTGCTGCTGCTGCTGCTAAGTCACTTCAGTCGTGTCCGACTCTGTGCGACCCCATAGACGGTAGCCCACCAGGCTCCCCCGTCCATGGGGTTCTCTAGGCAAGAACTCTGGAGTGGGTTGCCATTTCCTTCTCCAATGCAGGAAAGTGAAAAGTGAAAGCGAAGTCGCTCAGTCATGCCCGACCCTCAGCGACCCCATGGACTGCAGCCTTCCAGGCTCCTTTGTCCATGGGATTTTCCAGGCAAGAGTACTGGAGTGGGGTGCCATTGTCTTCTCCGTATAAGTATTCTATATACTGACAATCTGAATAAAGAAGAACATAAAAGTGACCTGTCTTCCAATCTTTTGAAAGAACTTTTCTTTGAAGTTTCTTAGCTATACAATATACAGGAAATTCCCTATTCAATAGAAACTAGCAAAATCCTTGTTTTATGCTTGAGAATGAAACTTGAGCATATAGCTACTTGGTGCTAAGTAGACTGGATGTTTGAATCTCTTGGCTTTTATAAGTTGAAGGTAGCCAAGTCAAGGTTTCAACACCTAAATAAGTAAACTTGATTCATTGTTCTTTGATTTTTCTGGGACTGAATTCTACAAGCAGAGTATACTATTTACTCTCTAGCATTCAACAACTTTTAATATAGAGTAGATGATGCCTTTAATGACACCAATAGCATTAAAGATATTTTGCCTGGAAAGTTGTTGCTGTTCAGCCACTCAGTTGTGTCTGACTCTTTGCGACCCCATGGACTGTAGCACGCCAAGCTTCCCAGTCCTTCCCTGTCTCCTGGAATTTGCTCAAACTCATGTTCATGGAGTTGATGATGACATCCAACCATCTCATCCTTCTCCTCCTTCTTTCAATATTTCCCAGAATCAGGGAAAGATTTCCAGTGGGTCAGCTGTTCACATTAGGTGGCCAAAGTATTGGAGCTTCAACTTCAGCATCAGTCCTTCCAATGAATATTCAGGGTTGTTTTTCTTTAGGATTGAGTGGTTTGATCTTGCAGTCGGAGGACTCTCAAGAGTCTTCTCCAGCACAGCAGTTTGAAAGCATCAGTTCTTCAGCATGAAATCTCTTTATGGTGCAACTTTCACATCTATACATGACTATAGAAAAAACCATAACTTTGACATTTGCCTGGAAAGTAAATAGACGTTAATTCCCACCTTATATGTAGACTGGGAGTAGGATAGAAAGAGATGAAAGTACTCATGTTAGCTGTTATTTATGTATCTCCTAAATGTGAGGTCAGTTTGTTCTGACATTAAAACTGAATTTAGCTAGTCTTAATTCAGCAAACATTTTTCTGGTTGCTATTTATATGTAACACATCCTACAAAATACAGTTGGGAAATGAAAGATGAGAATTGAACTGTAAAAGTCTATTTTGGGAAGCTGTTTCTCTGGGAGCTCTTTATTGGTCCTACTTCATTGATGGCTATGCTAATTTTAAAGAGTTTAGGTAATTATATGATAGAAATGCTGGGTGCATGTTGAGTCTACTGAGCAGCCCTGAGACTCTGAGACAACCATGCCTCTCTGGATCCATGGTGACAGGTATAAGCCAGCACTGAAAACCCCTGCTCCCAGTACAGCACTTAATGTATAGTCAACGGTCCAGAATTGTATAGAGTGAATAAGATTTTGCAAACTGGAGCCCTTCTCCCAGGATCTAAGTGTTGACAGAATAGTTCAGCCTTGAAGACCTAGAGTCAGACTAGAAAAAAATTGCTTTGATTCCTTTTCAGTTAATCATGTTCACGTGACTCCACATTCTTCTCACTGTCCTCCAAACAGTATAGTAAGCCCTCTGTATACATAAGGTTCCACACTCATGGTTTGGTTTCAAACAACTGCAGGTGGAAATATCTGAAAAAATTCCAGAAAGTTCCAAAGAACAAACTTAAATTTGACATACACTAGCAACGATTTAAATAGCATTTACGTTGTATTAGGTATTATAAGTAATCTAGAGATGATTTGAAGAATTGCTATAAGGGAGGATGTGTGTAGATTATATGCAAATACTGTGCTATTTTAATAAGGGGCTTGAGCATCCATAAATTTTAATATCTGTGGGGGTCCTGGGACCAATTCCTTAAGATACCTAGGGATGACTGTATGTGTGTCTAGCTATTTTAAGTAAATGATAAGAATTTATAGCTATCATCTGATAACAGCATTCTGAGCACGTTGTATATACATCATTCTAGTCAGTCTTGCCTGCTGGCAACGGAATGAAACACCATCACTGCAGAGTGGTTTGAATCTTTATATTTTAACACTTGCTTCTTACAGCTGCTTTATTTTATATCCCTTGCACAACAACCTACAGGGCAAGCTGCCAAGCACTATGATTCAGAGACTATACAGTGCGCAGGCACAGGGCGAGATAACCTTTACCTTGGCTTATTTACTGCAGCTAAGACTTTGTTTTGGGGAACTTCCTTATCAACTTAGAATCTGTTTTGTCCCTGGGTCTGTTCCTTTTGAGGAATCAGAGAAACATCCTTGTGTGCAAGAAATGTTCTTTTCCCACGGGAACAAACAGGATTCTTAGCTGAACATCTCGTTTGCAAGAATGTCAGCCCTGGCTGAGAGTCTCGTTTGCAAGCACTTCTCAATCTTCCTTATACCTAGTTCCCTACACTGGGCAGAACATCTCGTTTGCAAGAATGTTCAGCCCTGGTTGGGAGTCTCGTTTGCAAGCACTTCTCAACCTTCTTTATACCTTGTTCCCTATACTTGCCAAACATTCTGAGCAATAAAATCTACTATTTGACAAATGAAGAAACTGAGGTTCAAGGTCATTTTCGGGGATGGTATATCCAAGGTTTAAACCCAGTGCTGTGTATACCCACAGCCGCCATTCTTAACCACTAATCTATAAACTAAGAAATCATCACTCTTTCTTGTTATGTATTAGTAGTTCTGTTTTCAACAAATATTTTCTTTAATGCACTCAGTTTCATTTTTGATTTAGAAGTTCTCTGCACGTCAAATGAATATTGAACTGTGAATTTTGATTTGCAAATTCATGTTGGTTAAGAAAATATCAATATTTGGTAAGCTGAAAAGTTTCAGGGGTAGCTTACTTTCCCTATTTTACTGATCGTTGTGCATGTGTATATACTAAGTCACTTCAGTCCTGTCCGACTCTGTGGAACACTAGGTGCTGCAGCCTGCCAGGCTCCTCTGTCCATGGGATTCTCCAGGCAAGAATACTGGAGTGGGTTGCCATTCCCTTCCCCAGCGAATCTTCCTGATCTAGGGATCAAACCTGAGTCTGTTATGTCTCCTCCATTGGCAGGTGGGTTCTTTATCACTAGTGCCCTTACTGATGGTTAGTAAATCTTTTCCCTCTCTAATTGCCAATGTAGTTAGAAAATAAAAATTGATATGTTCCTTCCATTCAAACAAAAGTTCTGAGAACAGCACTTTGGGAATAAGTTGTGATTTATTGTTTCTCTAGGAACATGTGTTGCTGGAGAAAAGACCATTACTTTGCCAATGACTGGCAATATTTCTTCAAAACCAAAAAATAAAACAGTAAATATGATAGCTATAGAATAGCAACAAATGGAGACATTTTGCACATATTTTTTTGTGATCCAAGGGATTAAACAATTATCCTCGAAATGCTAGGAATGTGGCTAAAATTATTTTTCACCATGCAGTAATAATCACACAGAATGGTATATGGGGCAATATTTGGAGACAAGATGAGTAAAAACATAATTATATTTTTATGTTATATTTCTCTGCAAATAAGGAAGTAATTTGATATTCTGATAAAAAAACTAATGCCAACAAGAAATATCCAGGCCTAGGTCTAGCTGCTAGAGTACTGTTTCTACTAGGAATTGAACAGAGGGTACTTTTTTCATTGAATACATGATTAATGTTAATTTCCAAAGTAGTTCCACCTTGCTTAATACAATATTCGACCCTCTATAGCTTCTGGAATTTTTAACTTTATATTTTAAATAAATAAATGCCCAATGGTGTCAAACTTGAAATATTTCTGTATTGGTAATGTGGTTTTTCATGGAAATGGGGTGTTTTTTCATGTTTTGAGGGGTTGTATAAATCAAGGCTTAGCTTAGGAAGGAAAGGTCTTGTTAGTCATGCCCTCTTTTGAGAAGAGCTTTGTAAATGGGAATTACTCTCTGGCCACTTTGCCTTTTTTTAGGTTCTTTGGACAAACTTCTGGTTTTCTGCCTCAGGGCCTTTTCAACTACAATTTCAGCTGAGGAAATACTTTCAATTACTGTTGCCCCCAAGTCTTTCATGATCAATCTTTTAACTTTGGTAGGCCCTAGTTTCATGCCTCCTATTAGGAGAGGCTTACTGTGATTCTTCTAAAGTAGGCTCCCTTCTTTTATATTTTCTAATTGTATCCACCTTCCCCCTTGGTAATACTTGTTACAATTTTTATTATTACCTCTATTTGTTTACTGACTGTTATCTGTTTACCTCTAAAGGCAAGGATCATGCTTGTATAGATCCAGAAATTCTTGACATTTAGTAGGTGCTCAATAAATATTGTTAAATGAATAAATGATTGTAAGAGTACATCTGAAGGAAAAGAAGGAAATTCTTGCTCAAGGGTGGAGGCCAAACTGGCAAAGCAATGATAATGTTGTTGTTGTGGTTTCGTCACTATGTTGTGCCAAACTCGTTGTGATTTCATGGACTGTAGCCTGCCAGGTGCCTCTGTCCATGGGATTTTCCAAGCAAGAATACTGGAGAGGGCTGCCATTTCATTCTTCAAGGGGTCCTCCCAACCTATGGCTGAAACCTGCATATTCTACTTGGCAGATGG